>NC_088414.1:19385264-19427764 GCF_034236695.1 Oncorhynchus nerka | reverse complement strand
AGGTGAGGATGCTGTTTTTAAAACTTTCCGTATATTGTACACGTTCAACCCGTATTGTACACGTTCAACATATCTGAATCATATCATATAAAAATACCAACATCAGAAGACAAATACATATATTTTCACCATGTTCACATTATTTCTACACAATCTATTTCAATCTGCTTCACATAAGTAGCACTAGACTTTCGGTTAAAAGCAGTGAAATGCCTAAAAATGAAGCCCAGATGTCTAGCTGGCTGGTGCCATGCTGCCGTGCTAAACGGCTGGGGCACTACCCCCAGATGCCAACCCCCATGCCAACCTGGAGCAGCTGCATGGTGCCCTCTCCTCTGGGTCGGTGAAGTCCCAGGTGGGCACCCCATTTGGCGCCTCCTTCTTTGGCGTCACGCTACTGGGCCCACTGCATCTATGGGCACACAGAGAGGTGTGAGGGCGCCAGTCGTGTCACCGCACATCAACAACAACAATCCCACAGCAGATGCCAGAAGATAAATAGTGCTTTGCCTGGATCTGGGCCTCGGTTAGCCAGCCAATCTGGACACTCACTTGTGTTGCAGTTGGTTAAGATAACACTCCTTCCACGCCTGATGCACCACCTGATTGGTCAGTTTCTTCCCAGAATGCTTTGGGCTGTTGGTGACCCCCATGGCACTCTCCTGGGCAGGGAGGACGCTGGACACCGTTGTCACAAAGCCACTGTCCGCTGAAATAAACAACAGATGACATTATTTAGTGGAGTTTGCTCCCTTGGGCAAGGCTGTGGGTGGATGTTTTAATAGTGCATAGCAGGAGACACTTTACTAGGACTCTTCAGCCATTGAAACATTTTAATAAGTCAATCAAGATTTACTCTGCAGCTATAGCGGTGTTTGTTTGTTTGTTTGTATCAGCTGTTTTATCTCCTAATTTGTAAGACTTTCATTAAGCAGACTTAATTGAATGTGGATTAGGATGCTGAGGATTCAGTTTCAGTGAGTTACAAACCAATCTTATTTGTCTGAGGTCTTACATCTTCAGCAAAATATCTGTATGTGCAGCCCAATTCTCAAAGACTTTGTCCTAGATGAGGACTCCATAATACACACAGTAATCAATATAGTAACTTCTTCTGTGCATTATTTCATATGAAGCGTATGGATTGAGTAATGAGGACAATTTTGGATGTCTTAAGGTGAACGCACCAATTTGTAAGTCGCTCTGGATAAGAGCGTCTGCTAAATGACTTAAATGTAAATGTAAATGTATTGCATTTAGAGTTGAGTCATGGATTGCAGTATTGAGTTGTTTTGTTGAGTAAATAGCGCTGATTCAGAGATTATGTTATTCGTTCTGGGAACGCAATTATTTAGGGTGAATTTCTGGAGTTTTTGGTGGTGACATGGTGTGTTTGTGTGTGTGTGTGTGCGTGCGTGCTTGCGTGCGAGTGTGTGAATGGGTGGGTGTTTGAGTATGTGCTCTATGTCTATTTAAGCGTAAATGTGTACGGACATGAGCATGTGTGTACAGTATGTGTGAGCACCTGCGTGTCATGGTGTGTGTGTGTGTGTGTGTGTGTGTGTGTGCGTGCGTGTGTCTGTGTGTGTGTTTCAGTACCTGAGCAGGGCTGTTCAGGTGAAGTGGGGGGTGTGAGGGGAATGCTGCAGTGAGATGGGTCTCTGCTGCCCCCCTGGGCTCCCGGTGCAGGTGGGGGCTCCTCCACAGGCAGGTCGCCTTGGGCAACCAGCACAAAGGCTGCTGGGTAGATCATCCTCACACCACCTACAAGAAGACGAAAGAGTTTAGTTTAAATCCCTCCAAACACAAACAGCTATACACGTCACATACTTTTCCTGTAGCCTATACACCCAGGGCTGCAGTGCAATAGCTTATCCTTGCATGGCCTACAGTTGCTGGCTGGGGCTGGGGCTTAGGGAGGTCTGATTCCAAGCAGTCCTAATCAATGATGAGGGGTCAGGCAGCCAGTCAATGGGTTGATTAGATGGTGCTGTGTGTCTGTCACTCCCTGGAGCTTCCTTGAAGTCTCCTCTCCTTTACTCCCCTGGCTTCTCTTCTCCTTTCATTTTATCTCTTCTCCCCTTTCCTCCTCTCCCCTAGACTTTCCTCCCCTCCTATCCCCTAGTCTTTCCTCCTCTCCTCTCCCCTAGTCTTTCCTCCCCTCCGCTCCACTAGTCTTTCCTCCCCTCCTCTCCTCTAGTCTTTCCTCCCCTCCTCTCCTCTAGTCTTTCCTCCCCTCATCTCCTCTAGTCTTTCCTCCCCTCCTATCCCCTAGTCTTTCCTCCCCTCCTCTCCTCTAGTCTTTCCTCCCCTCCTCTCCCTAGTCTTTCCTCCCCTCCTAACCCCTAGTCTTTCCTCCCCTCCTCTCCTCTTTCCTCCCCTCCTATCCCCTATTCTTTCCTCCCCTCCTCTCCACTAGTCTTTCCTCCCCTCCTATCCCTTAGCCTTTCCTCACCTCCTTCCCCTAGTCTTTCCCCCTATCCCCTAGTCTTTCCTCCCCTCCTCTCCTCTAGTCTTTCCTCCCCCTCCTCCTCTCCCCTAGTCTTTCCTCCACCTCCTCTCCACTAGTTGTTCCTCCCTCCTATCCCCTACTCTTTCCCCCTCCTATCCCCTAGTCTTTCCTCCTCCTATCCCCTAGTCTTTCCCCCTCCTATCCCCTAGTCTTTCCTCCCCTCCTCTCCTCTAGACTTTCCTCCTCTCCTCTCCCCTAGTCTTTCCTCCCCTCCTCTCCTCTAGTCTTTCCTCCCCTCCTCTCCACTAATCTTTCCTCCCCTCCTCTCCTCTAGTCTTTACTCCTTACCTCAATGCACCCTGAGAGACAACACTCGTCCCTTAAGAACCCTGGATCCACCACTTATTAACCACCTCCAGTACTATTTATCCTCATACAGACAATGGCTAATCGAAACTGAGACTAAAATCTCTGTTGTTTCCTGTTGTTCCCTCTTTTGGTCTGATAACGATAGTACATTTCAGTAACACAATAAAAATACTCTTGACCAATAGCCTATTCTCACCTATAGCATATTGTTCATATACATTGTCTATATAAACACCTAAGTGTGTCCATTCAGTTACAAGCAAAGTTGGCAAGAGTTTTTTGAGTGTCACCGTACTTACCTACGATGACCTCAACGGCCACATGGCTGTGTGGGTCATATGGTCGGTCAGTGCCCTCCCTCTCGGCGCCCATGCCCCCCGTGCCTGCGCCCCCTTCTCTGTGGCGCTGAAGCACCATGGGGTAGAAGTAGCTCCACTCCTCCATCAGTTTTCTTACAGCTGGGTCACTCATCTTATAGGCTTGGCCAGTCAGGGAGCCCGCCAGACCGTACGGACTCAGGATCACTGCACAGGTAACAGGTGGAAGGATGGCCAGACAGACAGAGAGTCAGATAGATGGACTACAGAGGTACAGTATATCAGAAAGGACCATTGTCATGTTGGATTTCAGAGATTTGACTACACATAGTTATAATAGTGATGCTCAGGCTAAAACAGAGGCAGATAAAGACATCCAGTGGTCGGTGGGCTCCTATGTCTCTCTGTCCTCCCTGAGTATCTCACCTTGTACAGGGGCTGAGGAGATCTGGGCCAGGCGGGTGTGGTCGTCAGTGATGTGGTAGGCAGGCTGGTGCTGGGCGACTTCTACGCTGGTGCACACGTTACTCTCCCCATGCAGGAAGAAGGTGAAGGAGCACGACAGGTGCTCACTGTAGGGACAGAGAACACACAAAGACAACATCAGTCATAGTCCTACAGCAGAGTACCCTGTTTGGAGCTGTCAAGTACAATCAAGTAACATGGCAAAGTTGTTGGCCAGAGATCTTGGCCAGAGATTTCTGGAAATACTTTCCAATATGTTGCTGTTATAGCATGTAGTTACTTGGTAACCAGGGTAACTGAAATACACAGAAACTACAAATTAGTCAAATGTGACTTACAGATTTCTACATACAGTAGGTAAGGGAAAATTAAACATATAATTTGTCTTTTAAAAACCTTGGCTTTTCATAAAGGCATATAGGCTTATTGTTCATCTTCTTGTGGGGATAAATCCTCATTTCCCTATGATTGATTGTAGTAATGTTTATGTATGGCCTCTACTCTTTGCAACACTTCCTGGATTTATCACGGTGGTCTTTCCTTTATCACACATGTGTAATAGCTAACACATTACTGCAATCTACTGTTTATCTGAGGATGGGCTGGACATCATTAACCACGAGATTGCTCCATTAATGTACTTTTTTTTATTTTTTTATCTATAAACCCCATCGCCTGGCTAGCCATATTTATACATCAGCAGTAAATAAACCCAGCATGTAACCTCCATGTGATTACCCTGCTGCCTAGTGCCTATGCAATATCTGTAACCCGAGGAAACTGGCCTATGTTAGAGCTGTGATGGATCATCAATTCAACACACAGTCCAATACCAAAGCCACACATCTGGAATATAATGTTTCGGAATAGAATTAAGGACAATATCTCAGGGAGCCAGAAGGTACTGTATCTTGTTACAGTAATGTTATTCACTGTTGATGTGACCTGAAGATGGCGCTGAGCGATTGGGGAGAGAGGCCAGTTTCTCTCCTACATAAACATACCTCACGCTCACCAAGAAAAACATAGCGTCATAACAGCAGGCGGTTCCAGCACTGCTATCCAGACTCACACACACTGAAGCACACACACACACACACACACACATACACACTTCCTGATTTTCCTGTTGCTGCATCAGGCCAATAAACTCCCACTGGCCTCTGTTCTATAGAACTACACCTCCAATCTAAATCCTTTCAGTCTCTACAGTCCTCCTCCACCCGCTCACTGAACGCCATATGAAGAGCTATTTATAGCTGTGAGGGGCGCCTTTGGGGGACAGTCTGTAGTCAAGAGTTCAGCCAGCCCACCAACACACACACACACACACACACACACACACACACACACACACACACACACACACACACACACAGAGAGTCGGTTTGGGCCTAGCCTTGGCCCTACTGTATGAAAAGCATGCTTTGTTGTCTGATGCTGCCTCCCTATGGTGACCGTGCATCACTGACCAGTGTGAACTCATCCATAAGAGTGGGCAACAGCTCACAGGCGTTTGGGATGTAGTCATGTACAGAAGAATGCAGTGTGAGCACAATACTTCCCCTACTGTAGGGAACAGTATAATGTATTATGGGCACAATACTTCCCCTACTGTAGGGAACAGTATAATGTAGTATGGCACAATACTTCCCCTACTGTAGGGAACAGTATAATGTAGTATGGCTCAATACTTTCCCCTACTGTAGTGAACAGTATAATGTAGTATGGCACATTACTTCCCCTACTGTAGGGAACAGTATAATGTAGTATGGGCACAATACTTCCCCTACTGTAGGGAACAGTATAATGCAGTATTAGAACAATACTTTCCCTACTGTAGGGAACAGTATAATGCAGTATGGGAACAATACCTCCCCTACTGTAGGGAACAGTATAATGCAGTATGGGAACAATACCTCCCCTACTGTAGGGAACAGTATAATGCAGTATGGGAACAATACCTCCCCTACTGTAGGGAACAGTATAATGTAGTATGGGAACAATACCTCCCCTACTGTAGGGAACAGTATAATGCAGTATGGGAACAATACCTCCCCTACTGTAGGGAACAGTATAATGCAGTATGGGAACAATACCTCCCCTACTGTAGGGAACAGTATAATGTAGTATGGGAACAATACTTCCCCTACTGTAGGGAACAGTATAATGCAGTATTGGAAGAATACCTCCCCTACTGTAGGGAACAGTATAATGCAGTATGGGAACAATACCTCCCCTACTGTAGGGAACAGTATAATGTAGTATGGGAACAATACCTCCCCTACTGTAGGGAACAGTATAATTCAGTATGGGAACAATACCTCCCCTACTGTAGGGAACAGTATAATGCAGTATGGGCACAATACCTCCCCTACTGTAGGGAACAGTATAATGTAGTATGGGAACAATACCTCCCCTACTGTAGGGAACAGTATAATGCAGTATGGGAACAATACCTCCCCTACTGTAGGGAACAGTATAATGCAGTATGGGAACAATACCTCCCCTACTGTAGGGAACAGTATAATGCAGTATGGGAACAATACCTCCCCTACTGTAGGGAACAGTATAATGCAGTATTAGAACAATACTTCCCTGTAGGGAACAGTATAATGTAGTATGGAACAATACCTACTGTAGGGAACAGTATAATGCAGTATGGGAACAATACCTCCCCTACTGTAGGGAACAGTATAATGCAGTATGGGAACAATACCTCCCCTACTGTAGGGAACAGTATAATGCAGTATGGGAACAATACCTCCCCTACTGTAGGGAACAGTATAATGTAGTATGGGCACAATACCTACCCTACTGTAGGGAACAGTAGAATGTAGTATGGGCACAATACCTCCCCTACTGTAGGGAACAGTATAATTCAGTATTAGAACAATACTTCCCCTACTGTAGGGAACAGTATAATGTAGTATGGGAACAATACCTCCCCTACTGTAGGGAACAGTATAATGCAGTATGGGAACAATACCTCCCCTACTGTAGGGAACAGTATAATGCAGTATGGGAACAATACCTCCCCTACTGTAGGGAACAGTATAATGTAGTATGGGAACAATACTTCCCCTACTGTAGGGAACAGTATAATGCAGTATGGGAACAATACCTCCCCTACTGTAGGGAACAGTATAATGTAGTATGGGAACAATACCTCCCCTACTGTAGGGAACAGTATAATTCAGTATGGGAACAATACCTCCCCTACTGTAGGGAACAGTATAATGCAGTATGGGCACAATACCTCCCCTACTGTAGGGAACAGTATAATGTAGTATGGGAACAATACCTCCCCTACTGTAGGGAACAGTATAATGCAGTATGGGAACAATACCTCCCCTACTGTAGGGAACAGTATAATGCAGTATGGAAACAATACCTCCCCTACTGTAGGGAACAGTATAATGCAGTATGGGAACAATACCTCCCCTACTGTAGGGAACAGTATAATGCAGTATTAGAACAATACTTCCCCTACTGTAGGGAACAGTATAATGCAGTATGGGAACAATACCTCCCCTACTGTAGGGAACAGTATAATGCAGTATGGGAACAATACCTCCCCTACTGTAGGGAACAGTATAATGCAGTATGGGAACAATACCTCCCCTACTGTAGGGAACAGTATAATGTAGTATGGGCACAATACCTCCCTACTGTAGGAACAGTATAATGTAGTATGGGAACAATACCTCCCCTACTGTAGGGAACAGTATAATGCAGTATGGAACAATACCTCCCTACTGTAGGGAACAGTATAATTCAGTATGGGAACAATACCTCCCCTACTGTAGGGAACAGTATAATGTAGTATGGGCACAATACCTCCCTACTGTAGGGAACAGTATAATGTAGTATGGGAACAATACCTCCCTACTGTAGGGAACAGTATAATGCAGTATGGGAACAATACCTCCCTACTGTAGGGAAATGCAGTATAATGTAGTATGGGAACAATACCTCCCTACTGTAGGGAACAGTATAATGCAGTATGGGAACAATACCTCCCTACTGTAGGGAACAGTATAATGCAGTATGGAACAATACTTCCCTACTGTAGGGAACAGTATAATGCAGTATGGGAACAATACCTCCCCTACTGTAGGGAACAGTATAATGCAGTATGGGAACAATACCTCCCCTACTGTAGGGAACAGTATAATGCAGTATGGGAACAATACCTCCCCTACTGTAGGGAACAGTATAATGTAGTATGGGCACAATACCTCCCCTACTGTAGGGAACAGTAGGAACAGTATGGGCAATGTAGGAACAGTATGGGAACAATACCTCCCCTACTGTAGGGAACAGTATAATGTAGTATGGGAACAATACCTCCCCTACTGTAGGAACAGTATAATGCAGTATGGGAACAATACCTCCCCTACTGTAGGGAACAGTATAATGCAGTATGGGAACAATACCTCCCCTACTGTAGGGAACAGTATAATGTAGTATGGGAACAATACCTCCCTACTGTAGGGAACAGTATAATGCAGTATGGGAACAATACCTCCCTACTGTAGGAACAGTATAATGCAGTATGGGAACAATACCTCCCTACTGTAGGGAACAGTATAATGCAGTATGGGAACAATACCTCCCCTACTGTAGGGAACAGTATAATGCAGTATGGGAACAATACCTCCCCTACTGTAGGGAACAGTATAATGCAGTATGGGAACAATACCTCCCCTACTGTAGGGAACAGTATAATGCAGTATGGGAACAATACCTCCCCTACTGTAGGATACCTCCCCTACTGTAGGGAACAGTATAATGCAGTATGGCACAATACCTTCCCTACTGTAGGGAATGTAGAATGAATGAATGACAGTAAGAATGTTTGGTGGATTTGCTAAACTTCTTCTAAATTGTCACCTCTAGTTTTCATATTTCTATTTTCTTAGTGGCCAAATTGAAAATACTCAAGACAAAATAGACAAATGTTTTTATTGTTTAAACACTTTATCAACCAATCCTAAATACAATCTACATCTTAGTCATTTAGCACACACTGAGTGCATACATTTTTTGGCTTTTTCGTACTGGTTCCCGTGGGAATCAAACCTTTGCATTGCAAGTGCCATGCTTTACCAACTGAGACACACGGGACTCTAAACTATAAACTCTATAACTTTGACAATTGTCCTCTCATACACTTTCCATCACCTCTGGAGTGTCTCCAATTCCACTGCCTCTAAACACTGTTAATACGTCTGTTGTCAGCAGCTCCCACAACTTCCTCTTCACGTTGGTCATTTTATTTACTCAACAGTCAACCCCCCTGGTTTATACTCAAAAGGACATTAGTCCTTTCCATGACCCTTTCTCCTGACCACAGCCAGAGCAGGAGATCAAGGGAAATCTCCATGAAAAATGTTCAGAACAAAATATCACCGCCCAGCTAACTAGCTGGCTTCTCCCCTCCCTCCTCGTCTATATTGAGGAAGTGAAACATCCAGCAGTCAGAACACTGGCTGAGTCTTTTCATATTTCAACAGCGTGGCAGCGGGACGTGAGCTGAAAGTCTTACAACCCAGACAGACTGGCTAACAGCGCTTGGTAAATCTACTGCTGCACATACAGCTGTTACACTGTACCAAATACTTCCACAACATGGGGCATGATAACAATAATGACAATACATGTAATCACAACAATCATGAGATAATGCTTTGCTCCATTTCAAGCAACAATCCGGACCGACAAGATCAAAATGGCACTTGACTGACCACGAGAGCAGCTACACAACTAGAGGATCTTATAACCGTGAGATTGATGCAGCCTGTCCTTTCCAAAGGAATTTTCCTGCAGAGTAAGCATGTGTGTGTCAGTGTGTGTGGACACTGGGTTCCCTGCCTGTTTCCTAGGGGGTGCTTGTGCAGTACCGTGTGCCATACGATGCTCTAGTGGCAGGCAGGCAGGAAGGCAGGCTTGGCAGAGATGTGCTTTGTACTGTATAAGCCGGGTATTAATAAATGATGGTGAAGCCTAGCCCCGGGGCTGACAGGACTGGAGGTAGAGAGATGGGAGAGGGAATGAAAGCAGCAAGGAGAGAAAGAGAGCGCTAGAGAGAGGAGAGAACAGGTGAGCGATTGAGAAAAAGAGGAGAGAGCGAGAGAAGGAGAGAAAGAGGAGAGGGGGAGGTGAATAATTCAACGCCACACACTCTCAGATTCCGCCGCACTTAAAGCTGAGATCACAGCCAGGTTTAATGGCTTGGTAGTGAGCACAATTAATGCTTTTATGCTCAAAGCAATCAGACACTGCAGAGCAGGATAGGACCCATACACAGCCACTTCATCTGGGTTGTTCCACGAAATGAGTGCCTTTTGAGTACCTTTGATATTTTAAGTAGAAATTGTGCACCAATATTGATTTTTAAAAGCCTCTTAAATTAAATGAAGTGCCTTTTAATATAGAACACATGAAATGAAATCAATCTGATGTTCTATAGGAATAAAGCTAAACTGCCAAAATACTGCACCATCTGTGACTTCTAGGAAGATTTTAACCCACTTGACCCCAAGATTTCTCCTCCTTTTCACCATCATTGTAAAGCCCTTGCTATTTTGTTGCTTTGAGAAAGTCATCTGTGAAGATGATCTATTTCATGTGATTCACATACGTCTGTCACTCTTTTTAAGGTCAACCCTGTTACGTGAACTGAACTCTCGTTTTAATATGGGGAACCTAGTTCTTTTTTTGAAAAAATGTAAAAAGAAACATTGAACATCTAATAGTAATGTCTAGTGTAAAAGCAGCTGAGCTGGTTCTACTCTTTTTGTCAATTTCTAGTGTTTTGTGGTGGAAAATTGAGTGGGCTGAGCATAACACTGTTACCAATGGATTACATTCAATTAACACACCCTGTTGCACAAAACAAGCTTCCATTCCCCCTTGTTGCAAGGGGATTCATTGCTATTTGTATTTGACTCCTGTTGTGTAACTTAAATATTTACAGTGAAATGTTTGCTTACGAGCCCTTCCTAACAACGCAGAGTTAAAGTCTAAACCCGTTGTATTCGGCGCAGATGGCAAATTTCATTTGATTTTATTTGATTTAAGATGAACTCGTCATCCCTGTTACTTTATTTGGCACTTACTAGGCACGTATTATTATTTTTTTACCTCTTGAGATGGGAAAACGTGTTTTTATGAAGTTGAACATGTGCTCTTTATGATAGAATGTTAAAATTAGGTTACACTTCTCAAAAGGCACCGAATTGGTGGAATGACCCATATACTGTACTGTGTGTGTGTATGTGCATGTGTGTGCGCCAACATATATTTGTCTTAGCTGAAAGCCCTACATATCAACGGTTGTTTGAACACATGTACGTTAGATTCAATGCACACACAGAGCATGACATTGTTCCGTACAAGAGCCACTGATGATGTCTACGAGGTGACAACATGTGTTCCTGTGACATTGGCACCACACTGAGCAGCCTGCCACACAACACGGACCAGCACCACTGGGGGGTCTGAACAATGGCAAGTAAATGCATCAGAGAGCACTGTGTTCATCTCAATAGCATTCTCTTGCTGATGTTTAATGTAAAGTACTGGCTTTGAGAGAGAGAGAGAGAGAGAGAGAGAGAGAGAGAGAGAGAGAGAGAGAGAGAGAGAGAGAATCATATAGGGGAGAGTAATGAGATTGTGTTCTGGCTAGATTTCATTATCCACACTAGTGTGCATATTAAGCACACCTTGGGCATTTATACTGACTAGGGAAATGTGAATCTCCAGCCGATGAGCCCCACTAATCGGTTCCACCACTTCACTGACCTGACTTTGGCTCTCTGCGCCACCACGGAATCTCAATTGTGAATTATGTTAATCTGTCTGGGTGATGATGACTGTTACTAGACGACCGGGCCGCTCCAATCTGCTCTGACCTCTTTACAGATTAACAGAATGACGCTGGTGCTCGTAACCTGACAATGACCAATAGGAAGGCCCTCTGTCTCCTCTCCCATCCCTTCCCAACGCCTCTCATATTAACCAGGAAATCAGGAGAATGCAGCCACCCAACCTTCTGCATTATTCATTAGCTGTCTGGTGGGTGGCCTTAGCCTGTGTTGCTGCTAGCTAGCACAATGTTAGCGCTTAAACACACAGAGAGCCATTTATATGGCTGCTGCTATCCAATGAGGTGACTCCTGGTTCAAGGACACATTAGTTGTACATGTCATGTACATACACAGTACACACACCGGTGTCCTTTTGAATTATTTAAAAAAGCACCACACATTTAGCCTGGTTGCCATCTCTGTTCAGCTAGCTATTACATTACAGCTCTGTTCAGCAAGCTTTTACATTACATCTCTGTTCAGCAAGCTATTACATTACATCTCTGTTCAGCTAGCTATTACATTACATCTCTGTTCAGCTAGCTATTACGTTACATCTCTGTTCAGCTAGCTATTACGTTACATCTCTGTTCAGCTAGCTATTACATTACAGCTCTGTTCAGCTAGCTATTACATTACATCTCTGTTCAGCTAGCTATTACATTACAGCTCTGTTCAGCAAGCTATTACATTACACCTCTGTTCAGCTAGCTATTACATTACATCTATGTTCAGCTAGCTATTACATTACATCTCTGTTCAGCTAGCTATTACATTACACCTCTGTTCAGCTAGCTATTACATTACATCTCTGTTCAGCTAGCTATTACATTACAGCTCTGTTCAGCTAGCTATTACATTACATCTATGTTCAGCTAGCTATTACATTACATCTCTGTTCAGCTTGCTATTACATTCCACTCCTTGCCACTCTTGTCATCTGACAAATGACAGACCATCACACATTGATCAATGGAAATAACGCTCATTACTATTTTATTTGAGTGTTTTTAGTGGTCAGGGCTTTAGATAGACAGCGTGCGACCTGGAATAACAGATATTATCATATGCTGCATTTAATATATTACAGGAACCCGGGGCTTAAGGAACGTCTCTGTCGATGGTAAATAGCCTACAGTCAAGCTAGACAGAATTTGGAGAGCTATGAAACAAGGATGCGGTGGCTGCTGTGCTGGTGTGATATATAACCTGTATTTCTATTGATCCTCTCTCTCTGCTCAGTGACTGAGGTGCTTACTGACGCTATAAGAATCACCGAGGATAAAGGAAATGTTTCCCTCTGCTTTTTGTCACTCAATAAACGGGCCTATTAAACGATTGATAGTGTGGTGGTGAAGGAGATGGGGAGGTGGGCAGCTAGGGGCCATATCATGGGACAACGAGGGCGCGATACGGGAGAAGAATACTGACAATTATTGTCCACATTTTGCATGTAAGAATTTCCACCAGAATTTCTGCTAGAAATGAAACAATTCTGACCCCAACCCTGACGGTGTCAAAAACAAGTCTAGCATTATCAGAGGTCACATCGTCTGGCATTGTTCCATTCCCCAGCAGAGTTGTTGTTCAGCTGAACAGTAGTATGTCTGTGAGTCATCATGATGCATTAAGTCACTAAGTGGTAAATTGACGAGGCATTACTCTGACATGATCCTCTTTGAGAAATAAATCAGTGTGTGTTTTCTATGCTGCACTCATCCCATCCTTTACAATGCTTATGTAAACCACAAGGAATTAACCTGATCACATACAAATGAAGAGAAATAAAGAGAAAATTCTGATGCCATTAATAGAATTCCTAAGCAGCGGTATGCAACATGCTGGTTGGTGAATCACTGGCAGAAAAAGGCATAGTGTGTCCTCTGGTTCTTTCTCTCCATGCTCTTCAGTCATCTTCCACTTGAAAGGGGGCTAAGCTGAGCAGTATCCCACGAAGAGAGCCCGGCGCTTAAAAAGGAGGGAAACTTCTTGTGACGCGACTGATCCACACAACTCTACCCTACACGTAGAAAAAAAGGTTCCAAATGGGTTCTTCTGCTGGTCCCATAGGATAACCATTTTTGGTTCTAGGTACAACCCTTTTTGGTTCCAGGTAGAACCCTTTTGGGTCCCATGTAGAGCACTCTGTGGAAATGGTTCTACATAGAACTCAAACGTCTTCTACTTGGAATCAAAAAGGGTTCTTCAAAGGGTTGTCATGTGGCAGTGGTCACCAACCAGTTGATTGCAATCGACTGTTCGATCTCCGAGGCATTCGTAGTCGTTCACCAAACATTTCTGTAAAAAAACAACGATAAAGCCTAGCATTCCTATTTGTTTCAGCAGCTCTAGCGCCACAAAGCAGCCCCAGCATTCCTACTTGATTCAGCAGCCCTAGCACCACAAAGTCAGTGTACCCGTTTCAAACCATTTCATGTGTCTGAAGGTAGAACTCTGGATACTCGGCAGGCCCAGAGAACAAATATATCTCAAATCACCATGCCTGTGCAAATTTTCTCGAGCCATAGGCTGTAAAAAGAAGCCTCGAGCGCACAGCAAAGTTGACACTGTGAGATTTCAAAACTTTTTAAACCCTGACTAAAGAGACTAAATGAATACAGCAAAGAGCTGCTGTTTTTAGAAGTAAATTCATGTTTAAGTTGTTAATCAGGACTGTCAACACTACTATAAGCCATAAAATGCATTTTCTCCCTACTTCCACTCACACTACAACCAGCACTGCAGTTACAATGAACGAGTAGCCTATTGTGTTCCAATAAGCTTGAGTTGTTATTATTAGCAGCTGTCTTTTTTAATATTGAGGAATATTTTACTTTCTCTGGTCCTAGGAGTAACAACATGAATTGGTGCAAAAGGCAGAAATAATGCACTGCGAATTGAGTTTCGCCATAAACTTGAAGACTGTGTCCCCTTTTCTCAGCAGAGGGAGGAAGTGAGAGGCAGTTTCATCGCTGCTCCCTCCCTCCCTCCCTCCCTCCCTCCCTCCCTCAGGCTGACCATCAGATCCAGGCCAACAGTCCAGTAAAAGCTAATTATTATGCTCATTCATTCAGCTGTGCCTCACAAGTAATACAACAAATTATTTATTACCAGTGTGATCATTTACCTAAAATTATTTTGAATTCTAAATATTCTGAAAATATTGACAGGGCAATTCAAGCAGAGCCAATATGCAGTGATAATCTATGTTAATGTTGCATAAGCTTGTGTTTTTTAAGTCATGATTTCAAAAAACTCTTGAGCGGTAGAGCTTGGCTTGCTTTTGGGCACAGAAAGTGATCTGAACTCGGAAAAGGTTGGTGAGCCCTGTCCTATGGGGACAGCTTAAGAAGCCTTTTAGTCTCTAGATTTATGTTCTAAGAGTGTACGAGTGTATCACCACGAAAACTGTTGGGTGCACATGCCTGTGCTGCTCCAGGAGCCCTACACACACACCTGCACATGCACACACACTC
This sequence comes from Oncorhynchus nerka, assembly GCF_034236695.1. Taxonomy (NCBI): domain Eukaryota; kingdom Metazoa; phylum Chordata; class Actinopteri; order Salmoniformes; family Salmonidae; genus Oncorhynchus; species Oncorhynchus nerka. The sequence continues at coordinate 19,412,811 of NC_088414.1, read as the reverse complement.
AAGATCACACACACACTCAAGATCACACACGCAAACACACACCAGGCTTATCTCAGAGCAAGCCCTCCTCATCCCTTAGCAGTGTGCCACAATCACTGAGGCAGTCTAGCCAGCAGAATGAACTGCCAGTGATCTGTTCCATCCTCTCAGTCACACGCAATGAGAAACAATTAACATGCCACTCTGAGATGCATCTCTATGGATGTAAAGCGGAGGGGGAGGAAGGATGCGGGAGAGAGAGGGAGAAAGGGACGAGAGACAGATGGGCGAGAGACAATTGACGGGAGGGAGAAAGCTGGGAGACAGATTTGGGAAGGAGAAGGACGGAGGGGAGAGGGAGAGGAGAAAGAGGGAAAGAGAAGGGGAGGGAGAGAGTTCTTATTTTTTTACTTTCCTGAGGTAGCGGCGTGACCTTGTGATGTAGCCTGACAGCAAATGTCCGTTGCCAGGGAGATGGCTAATGTCTCAATGTCATTGGCTCCCTCCTGGCCGAGGGGAGCGAGGGAAGCCATCCAGACAGCCTTACACCAGGAGCATCACGCACACACACACACACTGTAAAGACACATGCACCCACACACACTGTAAAGACACATGCACACACACACAATGTAAAGACACATGAACACACACTGTAAAGACACACACACACACACACACACACACACACACACACACACACACACACACACACACACACACACACACACACATTGTACAGACACATGCACACACACACACTGTAAAGACACATGCACACACACACACACACACACTGTACAGACACATGCACACACACACACACACTGTAAAGACACATGCACACACACACACACACTGTAAAGACACATGCACACACACACACTGTAAAGACACATGCACACACACACTGTACAGACACATGCACACACACACACTGTACAGACACACGCACACACTGTAAAGACACACGCATGCACACACACCAATATTCATACACACATTTGCAGTGTTGGTATGCAAAGAAAAATTTATTCTCACACACTACAAAACCCACATTGTACAGTACCTAAAAAGGGAAATTCTTTGTCTGGCAAACAGAAACAGACAGTGAGTTGAGAGGACCAGAGAATAACTTTGCCCCTCACCACTGAATTGTGAACATACTGTACAGTGTCAGTATGCATATCACCATATGCACAGAAAGAAATGCATATGAATGAAGGTAGTGCAGCCGAACAAACGTCTATGTTTAGCATGCATAGAGTACAGGAGAGGAGGAGAAGCCCTGCTGCCTGAGTCTTCAATACACTCCAATCATTCAGCTGTCTCTGGTAATGCTTCGTTCTTATCTATGTTTTAACTCTCCACAGATATCTCTCTCTCCCTTTCACTCACTCCCTTCTTCTCTCTCACTCCCTCTCTCTGTTTCTCTTTCTCTCCCTCTCTTTCATCCTCTCTCTCTCACTCCCTCGCTCTCTCGTTCTCCCTCAGCATCTGATGCAATCCGTAACCAACACACAATCTCTTCCTGACTCTCAGACACAAAGAGAGAGAAGAGAGGGAGTGTGTGCCGTGCAAGGGGAGGGGGGCATATCTCCATAGATGTGCCAATCCTTCCCATGCCCTACAGGCACACAGGAATAAACACCAGAGACACTGCCAAAGCCCGGAACACGGGCAGACAGGCGGATACAGCCCATTAGCGCCCCCTATGAGACAGAGAGGGGATAGCTTCTCAGTGGACGTGTATACAGGACAAGGCAGAGTAGGTACAAAGGAGACAGCAGCAGTAGCACACGCTCAACTGAGCAATGCTCCAATGTGCATGATGTCACTGATAGATGGGCCCTGTGAAGGCTGAACCCTGTGAATTGTTTTGTGGGTTGGTCATGTCCAGTGCATCTGTGTGTGTGTGTGTGTGTGTGAGTGAGAGTGAGTGAGTGAGTGGGAAAGTAGTGTGTGTATGTGTGTGAGTAGGGGGGAGAGTAGTGTGTGTATGTGTGTGAGTAGGGGGAGAGTAGTGTGTGTATGTGTGTGAGTAGGGGGAGAGTAGTGTGTGTATGTGTGTGAGTAGGGGGAGAGTAGTGTGTGTATGTGTGTGAGTAGGGGGAGAGTAGTGTGTGTGTGTGTGGGGGAGAGTAGTGAGTGAGTGAGTGAGTGAGTGAGTAGATGGGAAAGTAGTGTGTGTATGTGTGTGAGTAGGGGGAGAGTAGTGTGTGTATGTGTGTGAGTAGGGGGAGAGTATTTTGTGTATGTGTGTAAGTAGGGGGAGAGTAGTATGTGTGTGAGTAGGGGGAGAGTAGTGTGTGTATGTGTGTGAGTAGGGGGAGAGTAGTGTGTGTGTGTGTGTGAGTAGGGGGAGAGTAGTGTGTGTGTATGTGTGTGAGTAGGGGGAGAGTAGTGTGTGTATGTGTGTGAGTAGGGGGAGAGTAGTGTGTGTATGTGTGTGAGTAGGGGGAGAGTAGTGTGTGTATGTGTGTGAGTAGGGGGGTAGTGTGTGTATGTGTGTGAGTAGGGGGAGTAGTGTGTGTATGTGTGTGAGTAGGGGGAGAGTAGTGTGAGTAGGGGGAGTAGTGTGTGTGAGTAGGGGGAGAGTAGTGTGTGTATGTGTGAGTAGGGGGAGAGTAGTGTGTGTATGTGTGTGAGTAGGGGGAGTAGTGTGTGTATGTGTGTGAGTAGGGGGAGAGTAGTGTGTGTATGTGTGTGAGTAGGGGGAGTAGTGTGTGTATGTGTGTGAGTAGGGGGAGTAGTGTGTGTATGTGTGTGAGTAGGGGGAGTAGTGTGTGTATGTGTGTGAGTAGGGGAGAGTAGTGAGTGTATGTGTGTGAGTGAGTAGGGGGAGTAGTGTGTGTATGTGTGTGAGTAGGGGGGAGTAGTGTGTGTATGTGTGTGAGTAGGGGGAGAGTAGTGTGTGTATGTGTGTGAGTAGGGGGAGTAGTGTGTGTATGTGTGTGAGTAGGGGGAGTAGTGTGTGTATGTGTGTGAGTATGGGGGAGTAGTGTGTGTATGTGTGTGAGTAGGGGGGAGTAGTGTGTGTGCATGTTTTTTTATTGGAATTTTAATTTCTGTTCAGACATGCCATTGTTCAATTGAGTGTGATCACCATTAAGAGTGAATGTGTGAGTACATCTAGGTGTGTGCGTTTGTGTTTGTGTCTGTCTGTCTTTCAGACTGGATGTTGAGGAATGGTGCAGTGTCCCCCCTCCCTCTTTTTTGTCTCTCTCTCCGTCTCACCCCCCCTCTCTCTTTCTTTCAGTCTGTTCAATAATTCACAGGAAGGCAGTGGGGCAGGCTTGGCAGGGGGTGCGCCAGCTGACAGTGTATTCAGACAAAGCTGTCAAACTGGAGAAGAATCACGTGGGTGCAACAGTGGCTAATCCCCCCCTATCCTCCCTTATCTGTCCCTTCTTCACTAGCCATTCCTATGGCAGATTTCTGCCCCCCTTAGGACCCTCCCTCATACATGCACATGCAGACGTACGCAAACACACACACACAGAGAGAGAGAGAGAGACGCACACACAAACACACACACACCCTGGCCTCTCAGAGCCTAGCATGGGGGCTAACCAAATTTGGTCTCTCTGGGAAAGGCCTGCACTCTCGAAGCCCCAGCCCAGCCCCACCCTCACAACCCCCTCCCCTTCTCAGGGGAAAGACAGCTCCTTATTGTTCTAAGGAGTGTCAAGCGGTGTCACATTTGTCCAACCCCCACAGCTCCAGCCCCCTTTTCAAAGCTTCAAAGAGCTGTATCCACCCTCCACTCTAGACACACATCCTCATCATCACACAGCAGCAGCAACCCACAGATCCCATCACTGTAACCCAACACATCTACCATTCCCCTTGTTCAGGACAGTTTCCGTTCCTCCTCCTTCTTCTCACTTCTTCACTCACTCACTTACTTGCTCTCGCTCCCGCACTCCTTCAGAGTGACAGAGTTCCTCCTCCTCTCTGTCGTCCAGCTCTTCCCCGGAGCGGAGGCATGCAAGTGTTTTTCTTTTCTCTTTTCTGCTCTCCTCTCTCTGTCGCTCTCTCTTTCTCTCGCTCTCTTCTCTCTCTCATAATTTTCTCGTTGCACAGTCAAAGCAAAGACAATGCCGTCTTAGTAGGCAAATGAATTAGCAAGCAGCAATTTCACTCGTTAAAAACGGAAACTAACTGCGGCACAATGAAGACAATGTTGGCACTAAACGCAGCGCAGAGGAAGACATGATTTAGAGAAGACATCCAGGACAGTTTAGGACTCCCACACATTTGAATTGTGATTGATTGGTGGAGCTGCCATAGCTCAAATGACTATGAGGCAATGCCAGTGTTCTTTTGTGAGGCTCCTTTTCTCAATTGGTTAGTTAGAGGATGTGTCTAACACCATTACAACAAACAGAGGCTAAATGCATAGCCGCGGGAAGTACGGGTGCTGCAGCATATATGTTTTTGACAAATTTGCAATTTATACATTTTTTAAACCGAAAGACCTTATTTACATGAATATTCAGACCCTTTGCTATCAGACTCGAAATGGAGTCCTGTTTCCACTGAATATCCTTGAGATGCTTCTACAACTTAATTGAACTCCACCTGTGGTAAATTCAATTGATTGGACATGATTTGAAAAGGCACACACCTCTCTACATAAGGTCCCAGAGTTGACAGTGCATGTCAGAGCAAAAACCAAGCCATGAGGTCGAAGGAATTGTCTGTAGATCTGGAGAAGGGTACCAAAACATTTCTGCAGCATTGAAGCTCCCCAAGAACACAGTGGCCTCCATCATTCTTAAATGGAAGAAGTTTGGAACCACCAAATCTCTTCCTAGAGCTGGCCACCCGGACAAACTGAGCAATCAGGGGAGAAGGGCCTTAGTCAGGGAGGTGACCAAGAACCCGATGTTCACTCTGACAGAGCTCTAGAGTTCCTCTGTGGAGATAGGAGAACCTTCAAGAAGGACAACCATCTCTGCAGCACTCCAGCAACCAGGCCTTTATGGTAGAGTGGTCAGACCGAAGCCACTCTTCAGTAAAAGGCACATGACAGCCAGCTTGGAGTTTGCCAAAAGACACCTAAAGGACCCAGAACACGAGAAACAAGATTCTCAGGTGTGATGAAACCAAGATTGAACTCTTCGGCCTGAATGCCAAGCGTCAGATCTGGAGGAAACTGGTCAATATCGAGAAAGATGATCAGAGCAAAGTACAGAGATCCATGATGAAAACCTGCTCCAGAGCGCTCAGAACTTCAGACTGGGGTGAAGGTTCACCTTCAAACAGGACAACGACCCTAAGCACACAGCCAAGACAATGCAGGAGTGGCTTCAGGACAAGTCTCTGAATGTCCTTGAGTGGCCCAGACAGATCCCGGACTTGAACCCGATCGAACATCTCTGAAGAGACCTGAAAATAGCTGTGCAGCAACGCTCCCCATCCAACCTGACAGAGATTGAGAGGATCTGCAGAGAAGAATGGGAGAAACTCCCCAAATACAGGTGTTCCGATCTTGTAGGGTCATGCCCAAGAAGACTCGAGGCTGTAATCGCTGCCAAGGGTGCTTCAACAAAGTACTGAGTAAAGGGTCTGAATACTTAAGTAAATGGAAACAGGATGCACCTGAGCTCAGTTTCAGTTTCAGTTTTTTTTATATACATTTGCAAAAATGTTTGTTTTTTAACTTTTCGCATTGTCATTATGGGGTATTGTGTGTAGACTGATGAGAAAAATGTATCATTTCTACAATTTTAGAATAAGGCTGTAAACGGTACAAAATGTGGGGGTCTGAATACACTGTGTGTATATATATATATATATATAATGGGCACCCAGATGCTGCGTAGGCAACACAATAATATCAGATATTAGGTTGGTTTTTTTGCGGCTGCCTTCCGCGTCGGCTACTATATTGCAATATTAACATTCTCGATCGCCACCTTGTTGATGCCTTGCTTCAATATTCGCAGAATGTTTCCCAATTTTGGTGGGAAGCGCACTAGCCAATGGCATTGTCATAGTACACTGTATATGCCAGTCCTTCATATAGCCTATAGCAAGGGGTTGGCAACATATTTCATATGATTGCCAATTTACAATTGATCCTAATATTTCTAAAGAGCTGCATGCCAGTTATGATTTTCATCTAAGCATTATAGGCTGCTCAACTGTGCCCCAAAAAATGTCTAACTGCCCACAAATATAATAATTCTAGCTGGCTACCTGTAGCAAGGCGCTGATAATTCAGCGGTGCTGAATCACCGGTGTGGCCTTAATGCGTAGATTTTCCTTTAGAATTTCATGATTTTCTTCATTCCTTGGTTGAGTTTGCTTGTCTTTATGTGTCTTCGTCGATTATAGGCCTAAGTAAGTCCTTTGATGTATGCCTTTATTCCAATGCATGTCCAGGATTGATCTGGCATAGTTTGCATTCACAGTCAGCTGTTTTTATGCTCCCGTTACTATCACATTGATGTCGGTATTTGAAGTCGGCCTTGATAGTGTGTTTAATGCATCTATTTCATGTTGCACTGCATGCGTGTTCCACAAGTAAATGAGTCAATGTAGCCTACTTCTCGCGGCTATGGCTGAGTGGTCTCTCTCTCTCTCTCTCTCTCTCTCTCTCTCTCTCTCTCTCTCTCTGCATGCTGTGTCCTAGCCCTTGGAAGGAGTCACACTCAATTGTTTCAACACCTTTGGAATTGTGCCACAGCTTGCATCTTTATCACTGGGAACCTCTCCACAGCTACATACCGTAGGAGAGGATCTCACTCCTAAAAACATGGATATGGAGAGTTCTCAAACTGCAACTCAATGTATTTGCATAATTGTAAGTAATTATCATGTGTCATGATCATCTGAATCCCTCTTGCAAGATGTCTTTGAGTTAAATGTTTCCTGTAACCAAGCAGATAGGAATATGTGTCTAATTTATGAACAGATGCAATTAAATCCATCTTACATAATGTTTTTTTTTTAACTGTCAATAATGCACCAAACTTCAAGCTAAGCAAAAAGCGGAGTTAAAACAACAATTCCCCTCTCCTGTGCTCCTCTGTTCTGTATGTCTCTGGCAGGCACACACACATACACAGCCACAAATCCCTCCTCTGCTCAGCTCTCACACCTCACCAACGCTCGCTACCCCTCTCTCAATACTCTGACACTCAGGCAGTCTGGCGGACCAGTTCTCGCACTCTCACACACAGGAGCCGAGCCGTCGTCTGTCTCACAGCACGAGCCTTTCCCACCTTTCCCACCTGCGAGCGCAGTGACATGATCCCATGGGCTCACAGCCAGGTGCCGGAGGCAGTCAGAGGTGTCACCACATCCCAGGCAGGGTGGGAGAAGCCGGCGCATGGCAACCATTCACACCGCCTGTCTGTCACACCCCCGGACCCAGCATGGGGGCAACGTCCCCCCAACGTCAATCTAGTTATCACCGTGTCAGAACAACGTGGCGCCGATGCCGTGAGGAGGATGTGTGCGGGATTGAGAAGGATGGTTAAACTCACCTGGTGCCCATATGCTTCTCCTCCAGCTCGTATGGCTTGACAAACCACTTCCCAATCCGCACAAAGTCCTTGTCCATCAGACACCTGGGGGAGGGGAGACATTAAACATCTGTATCACAGTATATATATAATATACACACAAATATACATGCACATAGACACATACTGTACATAGAGATTGGCACACATATACCCAATCAGGGAAGAACAGAGAATGGAATAGAATAGATTTGTTTTCATACCTAAACACTCACATCAATGGAGTTACACCGTACCATTAGATGAAGACTCTATTTAAGGCTTTATGACAATGCAATAGGTAGACTCAAGGTAATAAGGAGGTAGACTCAAGGTAATAAGAAGGTTCATTCAGCCTGCCCCCCTATGATGATCATTGATGTTTAACTTAAGTCAAACCAAATATGTGCTGGTTCATTTAGCAGATGGGGAAGCTTTACTGGAGTTATTGATTCAGTCCAGGTTTTAATTTGATTATTACTTCAAGTCTTTTAACCGTTGGTGGTCTCTATTTTTGTCAGCATTATTTCCCTAGCAGTTGGTGGGAGTAGAAATGGTTATTAAGCAGAAATAGCCTATGACTAGACTGGGAATATTCAGCTTACTTTACGTGATACTTTACATATATGACATGGGATGAGCTGACAAGTCATTTTCCAAGTGGCTCATGGGAAATGTAGTTGTACTGTACCTCTCCAGCAGGTTGTGAATGGCCTTGAACAGGAGGGTCCGGCATTCATATGACAGCCCACACTCCCATAGTCCCTCCTCGGCCACTGGAAGACAGGAAGAGAAGATGGATGGGTCAGCAACTGGTGGATACAGTGAAGTCAACACATTTCATACCATAGAAATGGATTGAATAGAATAGGCCTGGAACCTCTAACCCTGGCAATTTGACTGGAAAACAGATGGGTACACTCGTAATGGCTGCCTGGTATGGTGACGCAATAATGTCCATGGTAATATAGAATGTTCATTCAAATGACGCTAACTGATTTGCTCATGCAATGGAAGGTATTTTTTGTCATGTCAGTTGAGTTGATTCAACAAATCTCAGCACAGACTGATAGGTACACATCCTAATTTACTTCCTGCTTTGCTCCTACGTAAAAGGAAAAATACAGGTTAAGAAAATGTAATGATCCATGCGGCAGGGTTTGAAAATAAACAAATTCATGGGACGAGCGCCATTGATAATTACTACTAGCGCTGTTACTAACTAGCAAAGTTGGTTCCATGTTTGCAAAGAGTTATGGTATATTAGAATCCCCTCGTCTTAACATGTGTCATCCTGAACTACATTTCTTCCACAGAGAAAGATAGAGGACTCATCTTTATATCTGTGCCATTAATGGGTCTGTGACAGCATGGGCATTGCCATTGAGGCTACAACCCCTGGGAATCCCCACCCAGTTGACTATGTTAACTACTTTAAAGCATGGAAGCATGGTGGAAGCTCTCAATGGCAATGTCCATGCTAAAACGGGTTATATCCATAATGAGTCCTCTATCTATCTCTATGCTTTGCTCCTATGGGAACACTCGCAATGGCCACCAGTCCACCCATTACCATTATGACTTGAATGGGGATGCCCGTTCTATTCATTCTATTTCTGTTCATACACTCAAACACATTGCACAGACACACAGGAGACATTCTCTATTGACTGTAATGCATGCCAAAAGCAGAGGAGGCTTCTAGGAATACAGATGAATTTTACCCACAGACACAAGTATCTACATGTACTGTACACCCATCAACAGACTGACTCATCAGATGCCCTGAACCACAGTTACAGTATCTACCATACAAGTTAAACCACTGTGGAGCACTGTGGAAGAACCTAGAAGTAACACTTGCGTGCGCTGCATCTGTGTTTGTGTATCTGTGTTTGTGTATCTGTGTGTGTGTGTGTGATCACTGTGCCTCTGTAAAGCTGTCAGGTCCACTGTACCAGCGCCACTGTCAACCCGTGTGCAGCTGTCAGCTCCAGTTAACCAGCGCTGGGAGAGACAGTGTGCTGCAGAGTGTGTGTATGTGTCTGTGTGTGTTTGTTTGTATGTGTGTGTCTGTGGGCCAGAGGCCACGCGGGGAGGCAGGAGAGGAGAGACAAGGCGAGGAGAGGCGGGCAGCACCACGTGCAGATGCCAGCCCTGACAGCCCAGCAGCGCTCAGGAGAGTCGTCAGGGTGACAGCGCTTAGTTCTAGTTCTTGCCATGTCAGCAGCCAGCTTAAATGTGACTTGTGTTGAGTAGTGGATGGATCCTACCACTACTGGTTCCCCCGTTCTTCCTTCTTCCCAGAAGAGGAATGGCTACTGATAGCTATAGTGTTTTTTGTTCTCTGCCTTACCTGGAGGGCGATTGGCAGGGATGGGAGGCTTGTGAGTGGGTGTTGTGCTTACTTACAGGGTAGTGGCAAACAAAAAGCACCGGGTGGGTACACGGGGGAAGGGAGCGATGGATGGGGGGAGGAAAAAAGCGACAGCACAGAGGAGGGGTGGAGGGCACATGGAGGATGATATTTATTTTATCTTTGGGGGTTGTGTTGTCTTGCTTTTTTGATATTTCCCTCCCTTTTTCACACTGGAGTGAATGAAATTTCCTTACTCGCCAGAATTCCGGGGTAACCATGGCAACACTGGCTGTGAGAACACAGCTCCCCGGTATTCAATTCCACCGCCACCCCCCATCTCTCTTCCTCCCTCCTTCTATCCTCTCCTTCTTCATCTGTTCTATTGCTTCCAACACCCCCACCCCCTTTCCTCCCTGTCTCTCCCTCCCCTCCTCCCTCCCTAGTTCATTCCCAATCCAGGGCTCAAACAGGAAGCTTAGCTCCAGCCAGCTATTCTACAGGGAAGAGTGGTCCATGAGCGGAATGCCAACTCTCCAGAAAATCCAGCTCATTAGCTCGCCCCTTTCTCTCTCCAATCCCTTTTTCAGAATGCCAATTCGCCGCCAGTCGCCTTCATCTATCTACCCTACCACTTCCCCCTCCAGTCCTTTCCCCCTTCTCTCCCCCTCTCTCACATTCACTCAACCCACCACCTCCACGGAGCACGCCCAGGTTCTCAACCCCTCTTCACCCAGGTTTGAGTCACCCTGCCTGGGGAAATTCTCTCTTCTGCCCAGCCACATCCAGCCACAGCCACACAATGAGCTCCCTACCTCTGGGAGCCACCCGTAAGGAAACTGAACTGATGTGATCAACTCGTTGGTTATGTATTTCTGACTGGTTTAGATTAAAACACTGACAACAGCAATACATCGCTCCTCAGAGTGCAGGTATCAACTGATGCTATTCCCGAGATTAGAACTTGTAAAAGAAAAGTCTGGAATTCCTTTCGCCACTCCCCGAGCCTCGTGAATGTCATTACAGCTATTGTTTACATTGCAGTCACCGAGGAGCTCGAGCTGCACCTTATCGAGCCTTCAACACAAGGTGTGACTATTTCTGTCTTGTGCACACACACACACACATACACTCACAAACGCACACACACACACACACGCATGCACACTCGCAAACACACACAGACACACAGACACACACAAACACACACACACACAGGTAGAAACTGGAGTGTGAAATCTGATCTGAGATATTTAACTATTAAAATACTTCCTGGTAACAGTGGGCTTATGTTTGACAAACGTCTGCAGAGTAGCAACAAGTCCCCGCCATGGTATGTGATTGCTGTGCTTAAAGAGGTGAAATGTGGGTAACAGTGAGGTGAGATGTATAGATCCTTATCTAGATGAGTGTTACAGTATATCTGGTCCTCTCCTCTCAGCAGGGCCTCAGCAGGGCCTCGGCAGGCTCCTGGGAAGTGGAGGGAGCACCACCTCACAATGTAAGCTGTGGATGATAACCGTCAACGTTGTCAGGGTGGCCGCATAGTTTAGTTTCACTTCTCCATTTCAGTTGTGCGTGCAGCTCTCAGATGTGTGACTCTCAGACGACACAGATAAGGAGAATGAGAGAGAAAGGGGAGGAAGCATGTTTGGTGTTTCTGTGTGCTCAAGAACTGAGTGAAAGTGTGAGTACCTGTTTGGCTTGTGTGTGATCACTGTCACTTTGTTTGTTGTGTAGCGGCATTTGTATCATGTTGTGCGAACTTGTCTGTGTGCCTGGGCTCATTTGTGTTGTGTGGATTTGTGTGGGCTGCATGTGTTTGTGTGCATCTATCCGCGCATGCAGGTGTGTGTACTCGTATCAGTGTGTGCTGTGTAGGGAATGAGCGCTGCTTTAGTGCGTGATGGCTTCATTCCCAGTGCAAAGACGTGTTCATTTCACACGTCCCGCCCCCCTCGCCACAATGCTGCTCTGCTGCCCCCCCTCCCCCCTCAATCTCTCAATCAATCGCTCTTTTCTCCCTTCCCCTCTACCATTACATCTATATAAACTAAACCTGCCCCTTACTCAGATTTACAGATACTACAACATACCTATCTATGCCTTACTTCCTGAGACTGCTTAATGCTACTTAACTGTTATATTGTATACTACATCTCATATTATTTTGCATGACTATGTATGCTGCAATTCAGCTTTAAGCTGAAAATGTGTACAATTCAAAATAAACCTTAATTTCACCCCCTGTCTCTTCCTATTCCTCTACCTCTTCTTCACTCTCTGTCCCTCTGTCCTCAATCTCCCCCAATATCGTCCTCTCCCCCCTCCTTGCCTGGTCCAGCCTGTCTGCATTAGCTGACCACCACCACTATAGGGAGTGTCCACTGTCCACACACAAAGATGCTATTGATCCAGGCTACACAGAGAGAGAGAGAGAGAGAGAGAGAGAGAGAGAGAGAGAGAGAGAAGGGCATTCTATGCCATAAAAAGGACCGCAAAATTCAACATACCAATTAGGATCTGGCTAAAAATACTTGAATCAGTTATAGAACCCATTGCCCTTTATGGTTGTGAGGTCTGGGGTTCGCTCACCAACCAAGATTTCACCAAATGGGACAAACACCAAATTGAGAATTTGCAGAATTCTGCAAAAAAATATCCTCTGTGTACAACGTAGAACACCAAATAATGCATGCAGAGCAGAATTAGGCCGATACCCGCTAATTATCAAAATCCAGAAAAGAGCTGTTAAATTCTACAACCACCTAAAATGAAGTGATTCCCAAACCTTCCATATCAAATCCAACAGCTACAGAGAGATTCACCTGGAGAAGAGTCCCCTAATCAAGCTGGTCCTGGGGCTCTATTCACAAACACATGATTGCGTTGGGTCAAATTGTGTTGCTGTCCTGGGGCTCTGTGGGGTGTGTTTGTGTACAGAGCCCCAGGACAGCAACACAATTTGACCCAACCAAATCATGAAAAAACAAAAAGAGAATTACTTGACACATTGGAAAGAATTAACAAAAAACAGAGCAAACTAGAATGATATTTGGCCCTAAACAGAGAGTACACAGCAGAATACCTGAACGCTGTGACTGACCCAAACTTAAGGAAAGCTTTGACTATATACAGACTTAGTGAGCATAGCCTTGCTATTGAGAAAGGCTGCCGTAGGAAGACCTGGCTCTCCAGAGAAGACAGGCTATGCGCACACTGCCCACAAAATCAGGTGGAAACTGAGCTGCACTTCCTAACCTCCTGTCCAATGTATGACCATATTAGAGACACATATTTCCCACAGATCCACAAAGAATCAAAAACAAACCCGATTTTGATAAACTCCCATATCTACTGGGTGCAATACCGGGGTATGCCATCACAGCAGCAAGATTTGTGAACTGTTGCCACAAGAAAATGTTTACATTTCATTTTTATTGTTTATATCACTTTTGTATATTATCTACTTCACTTGCTTTGGCAATGTTAACATATTTTTATTTTATTTCATTTTACCTTTATTTAACTAGGCAAGTCAGTTAAGAACAAATTCTTATTTTCAATGACGGCCTAGGAACAGTGGGTTAACTGACTGTTCAGGGGCAGAACGACAGATTTGTACCTTGTCAGCTCGAGGGTTTGAACTTGCAACCTTCCGGTTACTAGTCCAACGCTCTAACCGCTAGGCTACCCTGCGCTATGTTTCCAATGCCAATAAAGCCCCTTGAATTGAATTGAGAAAGAGAGAGTGTGTGAGAGAGCGAGAGAGAGAGACTACAGTCCACTATTGGGTGGACTCTCTCACTCACAAATTTTTCTTGGATCAATAGAGCCAGTGGGCCTAGTGTCTGGCAGTGTGTCTGTCTATCTCTCTGGCTGTGTGTGTGTGTGTGCGCATGTGACACACAGCAGCTTTATTAATGACCTGTCGGACACTACTGTATGTCTAAACAGATGCAGAAGAGAGGGGAGGAGAGAGAGAGAGAGGCTCATCTCATGGGCATGGCGTGTCAGTGCGGGACCCCTCATTTACTAATGGGCCTACAATGCCATTAGAGCAGATCACCAGTGAGGGTAATGGGGCAGGACACACGGTGTGTGTGTTAGGGCTGGCATAATTACCATATAACCATGTAACTGACGGTTATGGATGAAGCCGGTCATGAAATAAAATAACTATTTTTTAAAGAACATTTGACTGAAGACGGGACGGCCAGCCATTCAGACATTTGAGTCCATTCATGCGGTAATGTGGACTCTTAACAACGTGATAAAACGTTGTTGCTCCTTGCTGAAACAAGCAAATGAGTCTCCCCTGCAGCAGCAACAGCAGCACACATACAGATATAATGAATAGAACGGGCTTGGAACCTCTAACCCTGGCAATTTGACTGGTAAACTAATGATTAGTGCTCTTAGTGATGGGTAGTCCGCGGACGAATCATTATTTTTTAACGACTCTTTTAACTGACTCGACAGTCATGATACATTTTTCTGAGTGACTCTGCTGAGGCCCTGCTGAGAGGAGAGAGCCAGAGAGAGTGATTTTTCAGAGTACATTTTTGTAGTTCGTGTGATTTGCAATTAATTCTACATCAGTATTAACCCGCGCTCCTTCGGTGACTCTGGAGACGTCCCCAGACCAACAACTGACCTGACATACAGTATACAGTGCCTTCGGAAAGTACTCAGATCCCTTGATTTTGTCCACATTTTGTTACGTTACAGCCTCATTCTAAAATGTATTACAGAATTTTTTACCATATCAATCTGCACATAATAACACATAATGAGAAAACGCAACCAGATTTTTGTTTAAACTTTTGCAAATGTATTAAAAATAAAAACAGAAATACCTTAATGACATACAGTGGGAAGAACAAATATGTGAATCCTTTGGAATGACCTGGATTTCTGCATATATTTGTCATAAAATTTGATCTGATCTTCATCTTAGTCACAACAATAGACAAACACAGTGTCCTTAAACTAATTACACACAAATTATTGTATTTTTCTTGTCTATATTGAATACATAATTTAAACATTCACAGTGTAGGTTGGAAAGAGTATGTGAACCCCTAGGCTAATTACTTTTCCAATGCGATTGGAGATGAGATTGGAGATGTTGGTTAGAGCTACCCAGCCCTATAAAAAACACTCACAAAATTTGAGTTTGCTATTCACAAGAAGCGTTACCTGATGTGAAACATGCCTCGAACAAAAGAGATCTCAGAAGACCTAAGATTAAGAATTGTTGACTTGCATAAAGCTGGAAAGTGTTACAAAAGTATCTCTAAAAGCCTTGATGTTCATCAGTCAACTGTAAGACAAAGTGTCTATAAATGGAGAAAGTTTAGCACTGTTGCTACTCTCCCTAGGAGTGGCCGTCCTGCAAAGATGACTGCAAGAGCACAGTGCAGAATGCACAATTTATTTAACCTTTATTTAACCACATAGGCCAGTTGAGAACAAGTTCTCACATAAACAACTGTGACCTGGTCAAGATAAAGCAAAGCAGTAAAACAACAACACAGAGTTACACATATACAAATGTACAGTCAATAACACAACAGAAACATCTATGTACAGTGTGTGCAAATGTAGAACAGTAGGGAGGTAGGCAATAAATAGGCCATAGAGGCGAAAAATATATAATTTAGCATTGACATTGGAGTGATAGATGTGCAGATGATGATGTGCAAGTAGAGATACTAGGGTGCAAAAGAACAAGAGGATAAGTAACAATATGGGGATGATAACAGGCCCTCCGATTTAACACACTGAACTCTATCTGAGAAATAGTTGGTGAACCACGCGAAGCAGTCATTTGAGAAACCAAGGCTATTGAATCTGCCGATAAGAATGCGGTGAGTGACAGAGTCGAAAGCCTGGCCAGGTCGATGAAGACAGCTGCACGGTACTGTCTTTTATCGATGGCGGTTATGATATTGTTTAGGACCTTGAGCGTGGATGAGGTGCACCCATGACCAGCTCGGAAACCAGATTGCATAGTGGAGAAAGTACGATTAGATCCCCTGAACGCAGCTCACTCTCCAGATCCCAATCACCTGAATTCTAATCACCTGATCAAACACCTGTATGTCATTATCACTATTTAGTTCAGTTCTTTGAACCCCATCACTGTGAAGTATTGTTTGTTTTGTGACACAAGTCTTTCAGAGCACTGTTTTTCCCGTGACTTACACCCCCCGCATATAATCGTTTTTGCCTGCCTCACTAATGATGCATTTTTGCCTATTTCTTGCCTGTACTTTAACCTATCGGATTTCCTGTTATCTACCTATTGTCGGATCTCCCGGACTACATTACTAGTGTTTTCCCTGCCTGTACTGTTGCCTTTGGACCCCCTGTGTATGACCTTCTGCCTGCCCCTGGACCCAGTTACCTACTGGTCCTGTGGTCCTTTTCAAGAAACACCTGCTGGGCCCTGCGCTTGAAACCAGCTCTCTGTCTCCCCTTGTGTTCATTACACAAGGACAGTAAACTAATGGGTACACTCGCAATAGCTGCCTGGTATTGTGATGCAAGATTTTCTATGGTAATGTAGAATGTTCCTTCAAATGATAACAGCTGTGGCTCATGTAATGCAATATATAGTATATTTTGTAATGTCAGTTGAGTTGAATCAACAAATCACAGGCTATATTGATGGGTACACTTCTTGCTATTACTTTGTGCTTTTACTTCCAGCTATTAGTCCAGGTCGATAATATACAGGTTAAGACAACGTCATCACAAATCTGGGACCAGAGCTGTTGCTAACTACCAGCGGCGTTGCTAACTAGCATAGCTGGTCCCCTTGTTGCAAAGAGTTACGGGATATTACTACCATTCCAGTGTTTTACTTGCTATATTGTATTTACTTTGCCATCATGGCCTTTTTTGCCTTTACCGCCCTTCTCACCTCATTTGCTCACATTGTATATAGACTTGTTTATACTGTATTATTGACTGTATGTTTGTTTTACTCCATGTGTAACTCTGTGTCGTTGTATCTGTCGAACTGCTTTGCTTTATCTTGGCCAGGTCGCAATTGTAAATGAGAACTTGTTCTCAACTTGCCTACCTGGTTAAATAAAGGTAAAATAAATAAATAAAAATTAGAATCTTGTTAACTTAGACTTTGTCAGCTTCAACCTAGCTTTTTAGTCTAGGTTGAAGATAACAAAGGTTAAGACAAGAGGATTCTTGTATCCCATAACTCTCTGCAAAAATTAGGAAGAATTCTAAACTAAGGGACCAGAGATGCTTGTTAGCACTGGTCCCATAAATCTGTTAATTTTCAAAAGCATCCACATAGAATCATATGTAGCAACCTGGGTATCTTCAACCTAGCTTTTAGTTCCTGCTTTGCTCATATGGGCACGCTCGCAATGTCCGCCAGTCCAACCATTATGCCATCATTGACTTTAATGGGGATGCCCGTTCTATTCGTTATATTTCTATGACAGAACATGCAGTCAGGAGCGGAGGTGAAAATGTGCATCTTTTGTATTACATACACATATACAGTACCAGTCAGGTTAGGACACACCTACTCATTCAAGGGTTCTTCTTTATTTTTACTGTTTTCTACATTGTAGAATAATAGTGAAAACATCACAACTATGTAATAACACACATGGAATCATGTAGTAAGCAAAGAAGTGTTAAACAACCAGCTTCACCTGGAATGCTTTTCCAACAGTCTTGAAGGAGTTCCCACATATGCTGAACACTCCGGCCAAACCCTCCCCTAAGCCGGCCTACGCTGGGCCAATTGTGCGCCGCCCTATGGGACTCCCGATCATGGCTGGTTGTGATACAGCCCGCGATCGAACCAGGGTCTGTACATACACCTTTAGCACTGAGATGCGGTGCCTTAGACTGCTGCACCACTCGGGAGTTCAAAAGTTGATGTCTTCACTATTATTTTACAATGTAGAAAATAGTAAAAATAAAGAAAAACCCTTTGAATGAGTAGGTCTGTCCAAACTTTTGACTGGTACTGTATATATATATATTGTGCTATTCTAACCGTATATATTGTGCTATTCGAATGGTTATTAAGGTAACCGTGGTCATTTGGCTGGCCGCCATGCAAAATTCCAAGACCATCACATCCCGTGTGTGTGTAGGGAGGGAAATCCGCCATCACACATTTAAGCAGACAATGCACACTGGCAGGTGTGTAATGTTCTCTCTTCCCATCGCTGGGATAAAGACCCATGCTGCGGTTTTGACTTCACAGAGAAGTGAATGGAATGTTCTCTTAGAATCTCATTGGATGCTCAAAATCTGGTTGGGCTGTTGCACGATCTTCTGAACTTTAAAGTATGTTAGGCTCTGACCATGTGTGACCACTGAGACTCTGTTCAAAATGAATGAATCAAGCAGAACATTAACCTGAGTAGGATCTCTCGTCTATGGATGGATATGACATTTCATCCACCCGTCATGTCTATTTGAGACTGTCCTGACTAACTTGTCAGTGTTAAATGAGGATCCGTGGTTTTAAATTCCAAAGTGGTAAACAGTCTGTTGTAATATGAGTCCATACATAACAGCTTTGCAGGATAACACAGGTACTGTTGGAGCGAACACAAAAAATGTATGCGGTGACCGTATATCCCTGTGTCACTGGCTACACTACAGCCCAGTGATGTAACAAGTACCAGACAACCACTTATAAAGGAGAGCACAAAGCAAAGCTGGCCAAAGGACTGAGACTGAGGGAGAGGAGAGGAGGTGAAGAGAAGAAGAGAGGAACTCCCACTCCTCCTCTCCTTTCCTCTCATCTCCACTCTGGTGTGTGATCCACCAGCTCTTCAACACTGAGCTGAACAGCAGCGGGGCTTAAACCAGCAAACAATTGAGTGCAGAGCAAACAGAGCGCTGCTCCCCTGACAGAGAGAGGGAGAAAAAGCCGTGGCTGCTGGCACATGCCCAGGAGCGCTGACGATGACAACGTCACTTAGATCTGTCTGGCCTCCAAAATACAACACTTTTTCATTTCCAACAGGAATTAACTGGGGATTTAAGTTCTCGCTAGCTTTCCCCCAGCGCCTTGGCGAATGAAGAGACTCTATCTCTCATTAGCTTGGACGCAGCCCCCTTTAAACACCAATGTATTTGTTTCAGGTGGGAGTTTGGCATATTACAGCCGCATATTGGGGCGGCAGGTAGCCTAGTGGTTAGAGCGTTGGACTAGTAACCGAAATGTTGAAAGATTGAATCCCGAGCAGATAAGTTAAAGATCTGTCACTCTGCCCCTGAACAAGGCAGTTAACCCACTGTTCCTAGATCGTCATTGAAAATAAGAATTTGTTCTTAACTGTCTTGCCTAGTTAAATAAAGAAAAATAATAAATTGGACTCAATCTGTGAAGAGATGAAGGGCAGTCTGATGGTGGTCCAGATGACTGGGGTGGCTGACACTTTGCCTACAGCCCCTCACCTGTCACAGGGTTCAAGACAGGGGGTCAGGGTGTCACAGGGTTCAAGACAGGGGGTCAGGGGGTCACAGGGTCCTCCCCCCACTAGCAACCCCTCAACTCCCCACTACACACACACACCCTCCCCCCCTCTGTCTCTGACATCACTACAAACACAAATGTCCAGCTGCAAAAGCACAGCCTTCCCAGCACAAGCTGTCCTCTCGTACCATCTCTCCCTCTCTCGCTCTTTTTTTCTGTCTTTCTTTCTTTCTCTCCCCCTCTCCCTCTTTTCTCTCTCCACAGAAACAGGCAAGCAGCAGCTCCTCCGAGCATCTGTTCTTTCTGGCTCGTCCCCCAGTTGTTGCTGCGGCTGCAGCTTTTCTCAACAGCATTGTGCAACAACCGCCTCTCTCTGCCCTTCTTTCCTTCTCTCTCTCTCTCTCTTACTCTCCCTCTTACTCTCCCTCTTTCCATCTTCCTCCTCCTCGGGCCCCAGGACCGCAACCACCCACTGCTGCCTGGCTAGCATGAAAGGTTGTCATAACGTTTCGGACACTCCACAATGCTAGCCGACGGCAGTGTAAAAAACAAAAACATCACTCTCCCATGTTTTAAGTTTGGTGTCGCAGTTCTAAAAGAGATCCTGATTCCTAATGGGAGTTTTCCTGGAATGGGATAACACACAGCTATGCTGTCATTTCCCAAACAGTTATTGCACTGTTGAGGCTAGCTAAATAGTTTTTATTATAAACAACATAGTTTTGATAGGAATCATTCAGATCGTTTTATGGTTCAGACTTAGGGGGAAACAGTGTAGCCGTAGGGAGACTTAAGGGGGTGCCAGAGGGGCGACTGCCTGACTTGGAGCAGCAGGGAAGGGATCGCTCCGTTCTGTTCTGCCATAACAAGGGCTGTCTCATCTGTCAGGCCTGACCCACAGTCAAGACCTTTCACAGGGAAATACCTCTCTCTCTCGCCTCTCGCTCTCTCCCTCAATTTCAATTCAATTTAAGGGCTTTATTGGCATCGGAAACATATGTTAACATTCCCAAAGCAAGTGAATAGATAATAAACAAAAGTGAAATAAACAATAGAAATGTACGGTAAACATTACACAAAAGTTCTAAATTAATAAAGACATTTCAAATGTCATATTATGTGCAAATATTTCAAGTACAAAACCGAAAATAAATAAACATAAATATGGGTTGAATTTAAAATGGTGTTTGTTCTTCACTGGTTGCCCTTTTCTTGTGGCAACAGGCCACAAATCTTACTGCTGTGATGGCACACTGTGGAATTTCACCCAGTAGATATGCGAGTTTATCAAAATCGGGTTTGTTTTCAAATTCTTTGTGGATCTGTGTAATTCGCGTTTATCATCGAAGGAATGAGCGTTACACTGAGGCCTGTACTCTGGAGCGGGATTGATTTGAAGGTGGAGGGTCCGTCATGGTCTGGGGCGGTGTGTCACAGCATCATCGGTCTAAGCTTGTTGTCATTGCAGGCAATCTCAACGCTGTGCATTACAGGGAAGACATCCTCCTCCCTCATGTGGCACCCTTTCGGGCTCATCCTGACATGACCCTCCAGCATGACAATGCCACCAGCCATACTGCTCGTTCTGTGCGTGATTTCCTGCAAGACAGGAATGTCAGTGTTCTGTCATGGCCAGCGAAGAGCCCGGATCTCAATCCCATTGAGCACGTCTGGGACCTGTTGGATCGGAGGGTGAGGGCTAAGGCCATTCCCCCCCAGAAATGTCCGGGAACTAGCAAGTGCCTTGGTGGAAGAGTGGGGTAACATCTCACAGCAAGAACTGGCAAATTTGGTCATGAAGAGGAGATGCACTGCAGTACTTAATGCAGCTGGGGGCCACACCAGATACTGACTGTTACTTTTGATTTTGACCCCCCCCCCACCCTTTGTTCAGGGACACATTATTCCTTTTCTGATAGTCACATGTCTGTGGAACTTGTTCAGTTTTTGTCTCAGTTGTTGAATCTTGTTATGTTCCTACAAATATTTACACATGTTAAGTTTGCTGAAAATAAACGCAGTTGACAGTGAGAGGACGTTTCTTTTTTTTGCTGAGTTTATGTTGAACAGGGTGGGGCTTAAGCTGCATCCCTGTTTCACCCCGTGTTTTTGCCTGCACACTTGTTAACCGCACACTTGTTGTTTGTGTACATGGATTTTATAATGTCACTTTCCATCAATTTGTATAGCAGACCCTCATGCCAAATTGAGTCCAACATGTTTAAATCAACAAAGCATGAGAAGACTTTGCCTTTGTTTTGGTTTTCTTGTTTGTTAAATAGGGTGTGCAGGGTGATTACATGACCTGTCCTACGGTAATTTGGTAAAAAGCCAATTTGACATTTGCTCAGTACATTTTTTTCACTGAGGAAATGTATGCGTCTGCTGTTAATGATAATGCAGAGGATTTTCCCAAGGTTGCTGTTGACGCATATCCCACAGTAGTTATTGGGGTCAAATTTGTCTCCACTTTTGTGGATTGGGGTGAACAGTCCTTGGTTCCAAATATTGGGAAAGATGAGCTAAGAGCTAAGGAGCTAAGGATGATGTTAAAGAGTTTAAGTATAGCCAATTGGAATTTGTCTGTATATTTTATCATTTCATGGAGGATACCATCAACACCACAGGTCTTTATGGGCTGGAGGGTTTGTATTTTGTCATGTAGTTCATTCAATGTGATTGGAGAATCCAGTGGGTTCTGGTAGTCTTTAATTGTTGATTCTAATATTTATTTTTGATCATGTATACGTTTTTGTTCTTTATTCTTTGTTATATTCTGTCTTTCTCTGCCTCTCTCTCTCCCTACTCACCCTGTCTTTGAAGCCTACAGACAGATAGTGTTTGTGCCCCAGCCAAATATCCCGAACACACACACACAGGCACAAAGACCCAATATAATGGAGGAGAAGGACGAGGAGGAGAGGGAGGTAGAGGAAAAGGAGGGAAAAGAGGGAGAAATCTGGAGTCAATTAGGGGAGCGAGCCAGAGCTCTCACATAGTTGTGTGTCAGTGAGGCGGTGTAGAGAGGAGAGGAGAAGTGGAGGGGGTCTGTTCTCTCCTAACTCTCCACCCACTACTCAGAGCCACACGGCACCACTCTGGATCAGGGGTAGTCACATTACACATAACCCCTGGCTCTGCCCTCCTGAACAGGGGTCAGTGCTGGGGTTGAAGGGGGTGTCTGGCTCCCATCCAGGCCATGTCAACACAACAGGCCTGAGTCTGCTTTTAAATCACAGTCTTTTAACTCAAATATGGTACCTAGCCTTGCCTTGTAGAATTAGCCTTGTTCTACCGTGTTTCGTTTAGTGTTATCTGTTTGATCTCCTACTGAGAAATGTGTCTCGGATCAGATTCCTTACCAAACAAGCCGCGTGAAGGAACTGCTAGGCTACAAAGCTGCCATGTGAAGCCTACCAGGCAAGAGGAAAAATACAACACATACAAAGCAATAGGTCTTCCACATCACCTCTCTCTCAGACACACACACACACATTTTATCAGGCTGCTGTGTGGTAAGGCTAGCTGAGAGGTCCCCAGGGGCCCGGTCTCTTCACCTCTGACTGGGAGATCTATGGAGTCCCCCTAACAAGAGCTAATGTTGTTTTATTCATATCACCATCCACGCTGCCATGATCATTCTCCTACAGCAGAAAAAGAAAGCACTCCCTTGCTCCCTCAGACAAGCTGAATACTGAACACACACAGCTGTACATCACACACACACACACACACACACACACAATGAGAGAATCATTACACAATAACTACAGAAAAGACACAGATCATGTATGAAACCAGGAGCGTAAGTGTATAATTGAGAACAACACAGAAGATTTATACAGTACAGGGCAGGACTACACTCACTGGGATTCTACATGACTACAGTGTATGTTTGATAGTCTTTCAGTTTCATTTTACCAAGAAGCTTTAATGGTTTGTTCTGCTTATTATTTTAAAGCAACATAAACCTACCGCAGGTCAAACCCAGCGCATATTTGAAGAAACATATTTGGTGTACCATAATTGTTATCATAAAAATACATAATAATAATTCCTTCATTCCAACAATTATGCAATTTTTCAAGCTTGCCATTGATTCTCAACATTAACAACCCTACACTGAACTCATTCAACATTTGTCAAATTTGATCCTCTCCGATACAATCTGATTTCCGCCATGTTGGGGCTCTCGAGTGGCGCAGCGGTCTAAGGCACTGCATCTCAGTGCAAGAGGTGTCACAACAGTCCCTGGTTTGATTCCAGGCTGTATCACATCCGGCCGTGATTGGACGTCCCATAGGGTGGCGCACAATTGGCCAGGCGTCATCCGGGTTTGGCCGGGGTAGGCCGTCATTGCAAATAAGAATTTGTTCTTAAATGCAAATGTATAAAATGTATATTTAATATGCAGTACTATATTACAGCCACATTGAGGCCAGTCTTAGAGCTGTGTAATCTTACCAACTAGCTGATCTAGTTAGGTCTGACCACATTAAACAAACAGCAGAGGGATGGAAGGATTAAACACTAATGTAAACAGTTAATACAGCAGGCCAGCCTGACTCCTGTGTGTCTGTCAGAGAGAAAGAGAGGAGGGGGAACTCAGAGGGAGGGAGGGAGGGAGGGAGGGAGGGAGGGAGGGAGGGAGGGAGGGAGGGAGGAAAAGAGAGTAAAAGAGAGCAACTATACAGAGAGAGAGTGGATGAGAGGGGGGGGTGTGAGAAAGATTGTGATTGACTCTCTCTCTCTCTCTCTGTAGGCTACACAGAAGTAGGCTCTCTCTCTCTCTCTCTCTGGAAGAGCCACTATGGACCTAGGACCCCAGCCAACCCTGCCAATCCAGAAAAGAGGAAAGCCAACAGAGTTATCCAACACGGTTACATCATTTGACAGTCACTTATCTTCTCTGTCCCAGCTCAGCGCAGATGACAAAACAGACACACACACACACACACCCCAGAGTGACCCAATTTCCTTTAGACCTGGGTGTTGAGTGTAAATCTCGCCATTTACAGTAAATAAATGAATGCAACATAAATGCCTGTTTGGACTGACAAGGGACATTAAACTGTGATAGATCGAGACCAGGGTTTCCTAAACTCAGGACCCCAAGGGGGGCACGTTTAGTTTTTTCCCAAACACTAAACAGCTGATTCAAATTATCAAAGCTTGACGATTAGTCGATTATTTGAATCAGCTGTGTAGTGCGATGGCAAAAACCACATGCGCCCTTTGGGGTCCCGAGGACCGATTTTGGGAATCCCTGATCTAGATATATATATATTTCTAGATTCTTCTTATGTAATTATTGTCACGATTCCTACCGAAGGTGGCTCCTCTCCGTGTTCGGGTGGCGCTCGGCGGTCGTCGTCACCGGCCTACTAGCTGCCACCGATCCCTTTTCCCTTTTCTGCTTGTTTTGTCTGTTTAGTTTCACCTGTTCCTTGTTGAGGTTGATTGGTTGGGATATTTAAGACGGTAGGCCCGCCGGCTCTTTGTGCGGGCTTACCTATTTTTCCCACTGTGTTACTGTGTGGCAGTACGTATTGTGTTGGGCATTTGTTATTTGTGCGCCCGGTATTCTTGGCGAGCGCTATTTTTTCCCTGTGCATAATAAACGCTATCCTGAACTTTCTGCCTCCTTTCTGACTCCGCACCCCACTACGCCCAGATCGTTACAATTATAATAAAAGGAGAGAACAACCATTTTAAAACGTGTATTTTTCCATATGTGGACACACCCTATGTTTGAATAAAGTGAATTATATGTAGGCTACTAAGGTTGTCGGATGCTTTAAGCGCTGCGATTCAAAATGAAGACACACAAATTACTAAAGAGGCTTTTACAGATTCTGCCGTTACGCTCCTGAAGTTGCTGGTAACAGGCAACCTTTTCCATTTGGAGTGCCAAGTTATCTTACCATTTCTACTGATCTATGTGCTGAGTCGTCATCTATTGATGATTTTCATATGCACATTTTTGTGGAACAATTTAATTTAATTTATAATAAAGTCTTCATATCTCAAAATCAATGTCACGTGGTTAACCTCTTCAACCTATGGGGGCGCTGTGTCATTATTGGATAAAAAGACGTGCCCGTTTTAAGCGCAATATTTTGTCACGAAAAGATGCTCGACTATGCATGGAATTGACAGCCTTGGAAAGACAAAACTCTGACGTCTCCAAAACTGCAAAGATATTATCTGTGAGTGCCCCAGAACTAATGCAACAGGCGAAACCAAGATGAAGTTTCATACAGGAAATGCCCCAGATTCTGAAGGCGCTGTGTTCCAATGTCTCCTTATATGGCTGTGAATGCGCCAGGAATGAGCCTGCACTTTCTGTCTATTCCCCGAGGTGTCTGCAGCATTGTGACGTGTTTGTAGGCATATCATTTGAAAATTGACCATAAGAGACTACATTTACCTGGTGTCCCGCCCGGTGTCCTGTGTGCGTAATCTGTAGGTCCATGCGCGTTCCATTTCTTCAGAAGAGAAAGTAAACTGCCACGATGGATTTTATCGTCGATAGATATGTGAAAAACACCTTGAGGATTGATTCTAAACATCGGTTTGCCATGTTTCTGACGATATTATGGAGTTAATTTGGAAAAAAGTTAGCGTTTTAATGACTTTTTTTTTTTTTTTCTTACCCAAACGTGATGAACAAAACGGAGCGATTAGTCGACACAAATAATATTTTTTGTAAAAACGGAACATTTGCTATCTAACAGAGTCTCCTCATTGAAAACATCTGAAGTTCTTCAAAGGTAAATTATTTTATTTGAATTCTTTTCTGGTTTTTGTGGAAAATGTTGCATGCTGAAATAGAGGCATAATCCTATGCTAGGCTAATACTAATACTGTTACACAAATGCTTGTTTAGCTATGGTTCAAAAGCATATTTTGAAAATCTGAGATGACAGTGTTGTTAACAAAAGGCTAAGCTTGAGAGCAAATAGATTAATTTCATTTCATTTGCGGTTTCATGAATAGTTAACGTTGTGTTATGCTAATGAGCTTGCGGATAGATTTACACAATCCTGGATACAGGTTTTTTTTCGTAGCTAAACGTGACGCAGAAAACGGAGCGATTTGTCCTAAACAAATAATCTTTCAGGAAAAACTGAACATTTGCAATCTGAGAGTCTCCTCATTGAAAACATCTGAAGTTCTTCAAAGGTAAATGATTTTATTTGAATGCTTTTTCTGGTTTTTGTGAAAATGTTGCCTGCTGAATGCTAACGCTAAATGCTACGCTAAATGCTACGTTAGCTATCAATACTGTTACACAAATGCTTGTTTTGCAATGGTTGAGAAGCATATTTTGAAAATCTGAGATGACAGTGTTGTTAACAAAAGGCTAAGCTTGAGAGCAAATAGATTAATTTCATTTCATTTGCGATTTTCATGAATAGTTAACGTTGCGTTATGGTAATGAGCTTGAGGCTGTAGTCACGATACCGGATCCGGGATGGTTCGACGCAAGAAGTTAATGAAAATTATACAAATCTAAAGGTAACTTCTATTCCCATTGCCAATATGTAAAAATAGCCTACAAAAAGCCAACAAATAAAAATGTTGGAGCTTGCAGGTAGAAAATATCATGATAAAAATAAATATCCTATACATCACATTGGCTACGCATGGGCTGTCTGCAAGGAACTTCAAACATTGTATTTAACTATTAACTTGGTCCGGCCCCAAGCTTGCAACAACATATAAAATATTCTGGGCCCTCCAGTTTCCCGCACCAGTGAGCTCCGGACAGACAGACACAGCTATAGGCTATTTGCGCAAGGGATAAGAAGTAATCAGGTAGGCCTTTTTACGACGTTTCCACAGGATCAGAGCATGATATTTTTTTCTCCTTTCACACAGTGGTTATCGAAAGTGAGAGAGCAGGAAAGATTATTCAAATAGGCTACGTTGAGGAACTATTGTCATTCTCAATGGATTTAAAAACAGACTTTGTTTACTTGCCGTTTGAGGCAAAGAAAAAAATGACTTTGAAAAGCTCCACAGTGATGGTGAGTTAAAACAATCAGAAAAGAGTATCAGATCTCCAAATGGGCACATTTATAAGCCTACATTTGCATGCAGGCCAGGTAGCCTAGGCTTACTTTTATGCGTAATCAGTTGCGTGTCCTTACTCAAGATTGACAGGAGCGCTCCAAACAAAAGACAATGAATACATTGACAACTGGTAAA
>NC_088414.1:16660264-16732764 GCF_034236695.1 Oncorhynchus nerka | reverse complement strand
CCTTAGCTTGCTACATAACTTCTGAGTGATAGAAGGAAAGTAGCTATTGGCTGTCCTAAAATTCGCTAAATGATGTCATCGCCTAATTTGCATAATTTGCCATGTGCATGTAATTGTGATGGACGCTGTAGGAGAGAGGAATAATGTCGTGGGAGAGACAAAAAGTGAGTAAAAAACACCCTAAATATGTTTAGAACTACAAATGAGCAAGCTGCAGAGAGTGGCACACACAGCGAAAAAGAACCAGATATTTGAGGCCATACTCCTCCTTCAGCACTTTATGGACCCCATTGTTAATCCTCGTCATAACAGAGGCATTGTCAGTCCTTATCCCCAGGAGTTTCTCTTTTTTAAGACAACACTTCTCGAGGAAAGCCACAACAGCACGGGCTATAGATGGGGGGCTATAGATGGCATCGCCTCCCTCCAACTCAACAATCCCCAGAAATGTTGATACAATTGTCTGCTTGGTGTCACTAAAGTACCTTATCACAACCCCCAGGTACTTAGAAACACTTACATCCGTGAACTCATCGAGGAGGAGGCTGAAAAACTGGTCACCCACATCTGCGACCAACTTTTTCAGAAAGTATGGTGCTAGAACACTATTAATCATTTCTGTGCACATGAGTTGTCATGTGTTTTTTTACATCACTAAGTTTGGCGTAGAAATCAGCCTTACAATACAGGCAGTATGCCCGTGTATCATCTCCAATAAACGTCTTCAACCAGCCTTTGAATTCAGGGTTTGATTCCCACTCCTTTCTGTATTTTTGAGTGTACACTTTAGACTGAGCCAGCTAGATGTTTAGCTTATGTCACAGAGAGGCACACACACAGTGGACAAGGTGAGTACGTGACTGAGGTTGTGTGAGTCAAATGCAGTGATTTATTTTTGTTTAGTGATTTATTTTAGACAAAGAACATTTTACATTTACATCCCACGGAGGGGTGAACATCTCCTGCTCTGACTGCAACTGGGAGGGACTGTTGCGCGAGGACTGGCCTGCCTGTGATTGCTTTGGGACAGGGCAGCACCCGCTGCTCGTTGAGAAGAGTAAGAAAGGTACATGCTTTCACATCAGTCTCCAAAAGTCTCCAATAGCACCAGAAAAAGTATCTAGATTTGTCGTTATTTGTTTTTTTGAAAATGTGTCACTAGAGGGGTCTGAATACACCCTAAATATAGCGGTAAGATGGCAACACTGAATTAGGAAGCAGGATCACCACCAATAAGCTTACACCACTGCACACACACCCATTATTACTATGCCAACTAACATAACCATGTCAGCAAATGACTGCTGTCTGAACACACACATCTGATTTGGACACTTGTAACTTCCTTTTTTGGACAGTCAGTAGTCCAAAACGGATTTGAAAGACAACTGATTTGAGCATTAAGGCTTAATAGCTTCTCATGTTCCAACCCTGTACCCTGTATCAGGGTGGACTCTGTTTGCTCAAACTTCTATTGATGCATGTATATTCATGTTTATGTAAATGCAGAAACATTTCTGTTGCCTAGGGGAGTTTTTTTTCTATGGAGAAATTGTGATACAGAACATGTTTTTTTCTTTTCACTTCCTGCAGTAACTTTGAGTTAGGGTGAAGAGGACTAATGTACTAGAAGTGCATGTGTGGTTGATATTGTGTGTAATTATGGCACAGTATTGTGTACCCAGAATACTAAGTCCATATTCTGTTCATTAAGTTGAATTCAGTAGTCTGTATGATGTCTTTCACCTAAAGTAATTAAAATGATTATTTGACATTGATCCTAACATTGCAGTAAAAAGCAATGCTAAGTCTGTCCGAGATCACAGAATGCATCCCATTTAGGATATAGTGATGGAACATCATCTTATTCAATCCTTTGTAATCTAAATGCACTTCAAAGCGCCATTTCTTTGTCTATGATTCACAACCGGCTTGTTTGTGAGTGTCCATATTGTAATGGGTGATGACACGTGTATCACTGTGTCTTTGTGGCCTCTCTTCTCTTCACTGTGGCCGGGACAGCCTTCCCTATTAGTGGGTTTGGCTGTGTTCCTTGGTAGGGTGGATTTAGGGACACCAGCTAAAAGGTGTGGGAGTAGGGATGAGGATGGAGAGGGTTTCCCCATAGAAATAGTTCTGTGGTTTTCCCTTGGTTTTCTACTTTACCATAGAGGGTTGTTGCTGAGAAAAAGAGGATTTGTGGTTTTCTTGGACTGGAAATTATAAATACATTACCTTGACAGGTTCTAGAGTCATGGAACATCTACAGAACATGGAAAGGCGCGATACATTTAAAGTAATGTTCTCCAAAAAAACAGGATGCTGACTTATGCATTTCCAGGGAAATATAGGCACGAGAGAAATGCAACTCATTTTTCATGGGTTCACCTGTGTGTTGCTGATTAGGATATATGAGAGGAGGAGGGGAGAGGGGTTACAGACAAATGGGCTCTTTCTCTTGTTTCCTTTATAAGCTGGTCCCTGACTGATGATGTCAAGCCAGACAGACTGAATAGACACATACCTCCACACAGCCAGGGCCTCACAGATCTGCCTCTCGTCTCCAAACACTTTTCTCTTCAAAGCTTATGAGGTGTCAAAAGCTCTCGGCTTCATTGTGTGACATGAACTGGCCCGTCACATCAACGCCACCAGCAGAGCCCCTGCTTGGTGAACAGAGAAACCGAGCCGCAGAGTAAGCCATCAGCCTTCGTCTTCACACCAATCTCATGTGCAATTTCAGACTGCGTTGATTGCGGTCTGATTGCCATGCAGAGTGGGCCTAGTTTACCTGGCATTGTGTTTCTCCTGTGGTACACACTTTCTCTTTTCTCTGAGAGAGAGCAAGAAGGAGAGACCGAGAGAGAAAGACAGACAGGCACTTCATCAGTTTAAGGCTTACTTTCTTGTCTGATAAGCTCCACTGGAGGCCTGTCTGTCTGCTTTTGTCTGAGAGAGAACTGTGACGGTTGGAGCCTAATGATTCAGCATATTCCTGCCCATGGTCACAGTAACAATAGGTCATGGGACTTGTATAGCGCTTTTCCAGGACTGAAAGTCGTGTTACAATTGTAGAAGTGAACCAAGAAACAGTAGTCAAAACAAAACGCCAGACCAAACAAAAACCTGAAACAAAGCAGAGTGGGATCAAGGAAGGGAAAGCGCGTGATGGATCAGTGTGAGAGTGTGTGGTGTGGAAGAGAGTGTGTGTCTCTGGAGGGGGAGTGGGGGCCGCTGAAGGGTAGGCCATGTGGAAAAAGTGGGGCTTTAAGAGGGACTGAAAGATGGTGATGGACTAAGTCATGGATGGCTGGAGGGAGTCGTGAGTTGCAGTAGACTGGAGGAGACGAATGCATGTATGAGGGTTTCAGCGGCAGG
Organism: Oncorhynchus nerka; assembly: GCF_034236695.1. Taxonomy (NCBI): domain Eukaryota; kingdom Metazoa; phylum Chordata; class Actinopteri; order Salmoniformes; family Salmonidae; genus Oncorhynchus; species Oncorhynchus nerka. The sequence continues at coordinate 16,729,386 of NC_088414.1, read as the reverse complement.
ACAGGAGATGGAAGACCTGACTTTGGCCATGTTCCCAAGGTGTAAGAATCAGGATTTGACAGTCTGTCTTATGTGGAGGTCAAAGGAGAGGGTGGAGTCCAGGATGATGCAAAGGTTACGTGCAGAGAGAGAGAGGGGTGAGGGTGGATTTGGTATCTGCAGTATGAGGAGGAGTTCTGTTTTATCACTATTGTTTGAGGAAGTTTTGTTGCATCCATGTTTTTATTGCAGAGAGGCATGATTCAATGTGGGTTGAGGAGTGATTTGGTGCTGAAGTAGATCTGGGTGCCATCGGTATAGCAGGGGAAGTCTAGGTTTACGTGACAGAGGATCTGACCAAGGGTGGCATTGTAGATGAATAGTAAGAGCCCTGGGGGACACCCTGTCTAACTAGCTGAGTCTGAGGTGTGGCCATTGAGGGAGATGTAGTGGGTCCGGTTTATGAGGTACGATTGAGGCCAGGAGAATACAGTGCCCTCAACACCCAGACCTTCAAGCCTGGGTGTCCTGGTGAGGAGGATCTGATGGCTCACTGTGTCAAATGCGGCACTCCGGTCAAGGAGAATCAGGGTGTTGAGGGCACCAGCATCAGCAGAGGTAAGGAGGTCATCGACAACTTTGAGGAGTGCAGTTTCAGTACTGTGGAGGGGGTGGAAACCAAACTAGAGGGGCTTGAATAGGTTGTTGCATATCAGGTGGATTTGTAATTGGGAGGCAACAGTCTGTTCGAGTTTTGGCAAGGAAGGTTGAAAATGGGGCAAAATTTATTGAGGATGTTGGTGTCCAGTCCCCGCATTTTCAAGATAGGGGTGACTGCAGCTGTTTTGTAGTTAGAGGGGACAGTTCCATGGGAGAGGTTGATGTTCTGTGTGATATATATGGACGGAGAGCAGGCAGGCTTTGATGAGAACCGTGTGGAGGGGGATCCAGGTAGCAAGTTGTAGTTTTCAGATAGATGGAGAGTCAATGGGGGTGAATTCGGAAAGCTGCATCCCCATCGATGTTGAAAGCTGTGTTTTCATGGGTGACGGTTGGGAGGTTGACGGGGAGGGGCAGCTGAGGAAGATTGATCAGTCAGTGACAAGTTTATTTTGGTGATCTTGTCCTTGGAAAAACTGAAGAAATTAGTTGCAGAGTTCAGTGGCGGGAGTAGCGAAGGTGTCGTTGCCGGGCGGAAGTAGTTTGCTGACAGTGGAGAACAGAGTCCTCGTTCTTTTTGGAGCTGTTGATGATGTTGGTGAAGTAGGTGGACCTGGCAGCACTGAGGACATCTTTGTAGGTGAAGAGGTGGAGTTTTTGTTGGCTTCAGCAGGGGATATGGTAATTGGAGGGAGAGAAGTGTGAATGATTGTATAATCCAATTTACAGTGCCATCAAAGTATTTACACCCCTTTACTTTTTCCACATTTTGTTCTGTTATAGCCTGAATTTAAAATGTATTAAATTAATATTTTGGGTCACTGACCTATACACAAATCCCCATAATGTCAAAGTGGAATTTAGCTTGTAGACATTTTTTTAAATTAATAGAGTTGATGTCTTGAGTCAATAAGTATTCAACTCCTTTGTTATGGCAAGCCTAAATAAGTTCAGGAGTAAAAAATATGCTTCACAAATCGCATAGTATGTTGCATGGACACATGCAAGACTTGAAAATATATGGCAAGACTTGAAATGGCTGTCAAGCGATGATTAAGAATGAACTTGACAGAGCTTGAATAATTTTTAAAGAATAATGGGCAAATATTGTACAATCCATGTGTGCAAAGCTCTGATACTTAACCAAAAAGACTAACCGCTGTATTCGCCGCCAAAGTGCTTCTCCAAACTATTGACTCAGGGGTGTGGATGTCTTATTTCATTTTCAATCAATTTCCAAAAATGTCTTAAGACATGTTTTCACTTTGTCATTATGGGGTATTGTGTGTAGCAGGGTGATAAAAAATATATATTTTGAATTCAGGCTGTAACACAATGTGAAATAAGTCAGGAGGGTATGAATACTTTCTTAAGGCACCTCAATCTGGCTCCATCCCTATCACTCATCTTGTTCTCTCTCGCTCTCTTTAAGACATCTGTGTAATGCTATTTTAATGTAAAATACTATGTAATGCTACCAGGACACTACAGTTGAAGTCGGAAGTTTACATACACCTTAGCCAACTACATTTAATCTCAGTTTTTCACATTTCCTGACATTTAATCCTAGTAAGAATTCCCTGGTTTAGGTCAGTTAGGATCACCACTATATTTTAAGAATGTGAAATGTCAGAATAATAGAGAGAATGATTTATTTCAACTTTTATTTCATTCATCACATTCCCAGTGGGTCAGAAGTTTACATACACTCAATTAGTATTTGGTAGCATTGCCTTTTATTAAAACTTCTTATGGCTTAGATCCCACTACCGGGATCGATGTGACAACAGCCAGTGAAATCTCATAAATAAAATTCCTCAAACATACAAGTATTTTACACCATTTTAAAGATAAACTTGTTGTTAATCCCACCACAGTGTCTGATTTCAAAAAGGCTTTACGACGAAAGCACACCAAACGATTATGTTAGGTCAGTACCTAGTCACAGAAAAACACAGCCATTTTTTCGAGCCAAAGAGAGGAGTCACAAAAAGCAGAAAGAGATAAAAAATGATTCACCAACCTTTAATGATCTTCATCAGATGACACTCATAGGACTTCATGTTACACAATACATGTATGTTTTGTTCGACAAAGTTCATATTTATACCCAAAAATCTCAGTTTACATTGGCACGTTACGTTCAGTAATGTTTTGCTTCCAAAAACATCCGGTGATTTTGCAGAGAGCCACATAAATTTACAGAAATTACTCATCATAAATGTTGATGAAAATACAAGTGTTATGCATGGAACTTTAGATAAACTTCTCCTTAACCTGTTAGTACTCTAGGGGCAGTATTTCATTTTTGGATAAAAAGACGTGCCCGTTTTAAGCGCAATATTTTGTCACGAAAAGATGCTCGAATATGCTTGGAATTGATAGTTTTGGAAAGAAGACAGTCTTACGTTTCCAGAAATGCAAAGATTTTCACTGTGAGTCCCTTAGAACAAATGCTTCGGGCAAAACCAAGATGTATGACCGACCAGGAAATGCACAGGATTTCTGAGGCTACGTTTTCCATGATCGCCTTATATGGCTGTGAATGCGACAGGAATGAACGGACTCTTTCTCTTGTTTCCCCAAGGTCTCTGCAGCATTGTGACGTATTTGTAGGCATATCATTGGAAGATTGACCATAAGAGACTACAATTGCCAAGTGTCCCTCTTGGTGTCTGCGTGGCATTCGGTGCGCAAAAATCAAGTCCCATTATTTTTCCATTCAAATCTCAGAACAAACCAGGCTACAAGGACGGTGCTTTCAATGGAGAGAAATATGACAAACCACCTTCAGGATTGATTCAAACAACGTTTTCCATGTTTCAGTCGATATTATGGAGTTAATTCGGAAAAAAGTTCGACATGTAGGTGACTGAATTTTCGGTTAGTTTCGGTAGCCAAATGCATAGTAACAAAAGGGAACGATGTGTCCTACACAAGAATCTTTCAGGAAAAACTGGACATCTGCTATGTAACTGAGAGTCTCCTCATTGAAACATCTGAAGTTCTTCAAAGGTAAATTATTTTATTTGATTCCTTGGCTGGTTTTTGTGAATATGTTGCGTGCTAAATGCTAACGCTAATGCTAAGCTAGCTATCACCACTCTTACACAAATTAGTGATTTTCTCTGGTTCTAAAGCATATTTTGAAAATCTGAGACAGGATTGTTAAGAAAAGGATAAGCTTGAGAACAGGCATATTTATTTCATTTCATTTGCGATTTTTAGAAATCGCTAACGTTGCGTTATGGTAATGAGCTTGAGGCTGTAGTTACGCTACCGCATACGGGTTTGGGCGGACTATGAGGTTAATGCAACCGCTGTGTCAGATTTCAAAAAAGCTTTACCGAAAAGCACACCATGCAATAATCTGAGTACGGCGCTCAGACACAAAAACAAGCCATACAGATATCCGCCATGTTGTGGAGTCAGTAAAAGTCAGAAATAGCGTTATAAATATTCACTTACCTTTGATGATCTTCATCAGAATGCACTCCCAGGAATCCCAGTTCCACAATAAATGTCTGTTTTGTTCGATAAAGTCCATAATTTATGTCCAAATACCTCCTTTTTGTTCGCGCCTTGAAATCACAAATCCAAATTCACGACGCGCAGGTCAGACGAAAAGTCAAATTCTATTACAGTTCGTAGAAACATGTCAAACAATGTAGAGAATCAATCTTTAGGATGTTTTTAACATAAATCTTCAATAATGTTTCAACTTTGTCTTTAGAAATGCAATGGAACGCAGGCCGCTCTCACGGGAGCGCGCGTGATCAGCTCATGCCAGACACCTGATTGAAAGAACTCTCGTTACCCCCTCCTTCATAGTAGAAGCCTGAAACAAAGTTCTAAAGACTGTTGACATCTACTGGAAGCCTCAGGAAGTGCAATATGACCCCATAGACACTGTATATTCAATAGGCAATGAGTTGAAAAACTACAAACTGCAGATTTCCCACTTCCTGGTTGGATTTTTTCCTCATGTTTTTGCCTGCCATACGAGTTCTGTTATACTCACATACATCATTCAAACAGTTTTAGAAACGTCAGAGTGTTTTCTATCCATATCTACCAATAATGTGCATATCTTAGATTCTGGGCCTGAGTAGCAGGCAGTTTACTCTGGGCACCTTATTCATCCAAGCTACTCAATAATTCCCCCCAGCCATAAGGGTCAAACGTTTCAGGAAAAACAAATCAAATCAAATGTATTTATATAGCCCTTCGTACATCAGCTGATATCTCAAAGTGCTGTACAGAAACCCAGCCTAAAACCCCAAACAGCAAACAATGCAGGTGTAAAAGCACGGTGGCTAGGAAAAACTCCCTAGAAAGGCCAAAACCTAGGAAGAAACCTAGAGAGGAACCAGGCTATGTGGGGTGGCCAGTCCTCTTCTGGCTGTGCCGGGTAGAGATTATAACAGAACATGACCAAGATGTTCAAATGTTCATAAATGACCAGCATGGTCGAATAATAATAAGGCAGAACAGTTGAAACTGGAGCAGCAGCACAGTCAGGTGGACTGGGGACAGCAAGGAGTCATCATGTCAGGTAGTCCTGGGGCACGGTCCTAGGGCTCAGGTCCTCAGAGAGAGAGAAAGAAAGAGAGAATTAGAGAGAGCATATGTGGGGTGGCCAGTCCTCTTCTGGCTGTGCCGGGTGGAGATTATAACAGAACGTGGCCAAGATGTTCAAATGTTCATAAATGACCAGCATGGTTGAATAATAGTAAGGCAGAACAGTTGAAACTGGAGCAGCAGCATGGCCAGGTGGACTGGGGACAGCAAGGAGTCATTATGTCAGGTAGTCCTGGGACATGGTCCTAGGGCCCAGGCCAGTTGAAACTGGAGCAGCAGCATGGCCAGGTGGACTGGGGACAGCAAGGAGTCATCATGTCAGGTAGTCCTGGGGCATGGTCCTAGGGCTCAGGTCCTCCGAGAGAGAGAAAGAAAGAGAGAAGGAGAGAATTAGAGAACGCACACTTAGATTCACACAGGACACCGAATAGGACAGGAGAAGTACTCCAGATATAACAAACTGACCCTAGCCCCCCGACACATAAACTACTGCAGCATAAATACTGGAGGCTGAGACAGGAGGGGTCAGGAGACACTGTGGCCCCATCCGAGGACACCCCCGGACAGGGCCAAACAGGAAGGATATAACCCCACCCACTTTGCCAAAGCACAGCCCCCACACCACTAGAGGGATATCTTCAACCACCAACTTACCATCCTGAGACAAGGCCGAGTATCGCCCACAAAGATCTCCGCCACGGCACAACCCAAGGGGGGGGGGGGGGCGCCAACCCAGACAGGCTGACCACAACAGTGAATCAACCCACCCAGGTGATGCACCCCCCCAGGGACGGCATGAGAGAGCCCCAGTAAGCCAGTGACTCAGCCCCCGTAACAGGGTTAGAGGCAGAGAATCCCAGTGGAAAGAGGGGAACCGGCCAGGCAGAGACAGCAAGGGCGGTTCGTTGCTCCAGAGCCTTTCCGTTCACCTTCCCACTCCTGGGCCAGACTACACTCAATCATATGACCCACTGAAGAGATGAGTCTTCAGTAAAGACTTAAAGGTTGACACCGAGTTTGCGTCCATAAAAATGGAGCTCTATAGGAGAAAGCCCTGCCTCCAGCTGTTTGCTTAGAAATTCTAGGGACAATTAGGAGGCCTGCGTCTTGTGACCGTAGCGTACGTGTAGGTATGTCCGTTCCATGATCTCGCCATCACGGTTGACAACTCCATTGTGTCCTCCTCCCAGAGCGCTAAGAACCTTGGCGTGATCCTGGACAACACCCTGTCGTTCTCAACTAACATCAAGGCGGTGGCCCGTTCCTGTAGGTTCATGCTCTACAACATCCGCAGAGTACGACCCTGACCCTGGTCCTAATCCAGGCACTTGTCATCTCCCGTCTGGATTACTGCAACTCGCTGTTGGCTGGGCTCCCTGCCTGTGCCATTAAACCCCTACAACTCATCCAGAACGCCGCAGCCCGTCTGGTGTTCAACCTTCCCAAGTTCTCTCACGTCACCCCGCTCCTCCGCTCCCTCCACTGGCTTCCAGTTGAAGCTCGCATCCGCTACAAGACCATGGTGCTTGCCTACGGAGCTGTGAGGGGAACGGCACCTCAGTACCTCCAGGCTCTGATCAGGCCCTACACCCAAACAAGGGCACTGCGTTCATCCACCTCTGGCCTGCTCGCCTCCCTACCACTGAGGAAGTACAGTTCCCGCTCAGCCCAGTCAAAACTGTTCGCTGCTCTGGCCCCCCAATGGTGGAACAAACTCCCTCACGACGCCAGGACAGCGGAGTCAATCACCACCTTCCGGAGACACCTGAAACCCCACCTCTTTAAGGAATACCTAGGATAGGATAAAGTAATCCCTCTCACCCCCCCTCCCCCTGAAAAGATTTAGATGCACTACTGTTCCACTGGAGGTCATAAGGTGAATGCACCAATTTGTAAGTCGCTCTGGATAAGAGCGTCTGCTAAATGACTTAAATGTTAAATGTAAATGTATGTACGGCAGGACCAAATCAGAGAGATAGGTAGGAGCAAGCCCATGTAATGCTTTGTAGGTTAGCAGTAAAACCTTGAAATCAGCCCTTGCTTTGACAGGAAGCCAGTGTAGAGAGGCTAGCACTGGAGTAATATGATCAAATTTTTTGATTCTTGTCAGAATTCTAGCAGCCGTATTTAGCACTAACTGAAGTTTATTTAGTGCTTTATCCGGGTAGCCGGAAAATAGAGCATTGCAGTAGTCTAACCTAGAAGTGACAAAAGCATGGATTAATTTTTCTGCATCATTTTTGGACAGAAAGTTTCTGATTTTTGCAATGTTACGTAGATGGAAAAAGCTGTCCTCGAAATGGTCTTGATATGTTCTTCAAAAGAGAGATCAGGGTCCAGAGTAACGCCGAGGTCCTTCACAGTTTTATTTGAGACGACTGTACAACCATTAAGATTAATTGTCAGATTCAACAGAAGATCTCTTTGTTTCTTGGGACCTAGAACAAGCATCTCTGTTTTGTCCGAGTTTAATAGTAGAAAGTTTGCAGCCATCCACTTCCTTATGTCTGAAACACATGCTTCTAGCGAGGGCAATTTTGGGGCTTCACCATGTTTCATTGAAATGTACAGCTGTGTGTCATCCGCATAGCAGTGAAAGTTTACATTATGTTTTCGAATAACATCCCCAAGAGGTAAAATATATAGTGAAAACAATAGTGGTCCTAAAACAGAACCTTGAGGAACACCGAAATTTACAGTTGATTTGTCAGAGGACAAACCATTCACAGAGACAAACTGATATCTTTCCGACAGATAAGATCTAAACCAGGCCAGAACATGTCCGTGTAGACCAATTTGGGTTTCCAATCTCTCCAAAAGAATGTGGTGATCGATGGTATCAAAAGCAGCACTAAGGTCTAGGAGCACGAGGACAGATGCAGAGCCTCGGTCCGATGCCATTAAAATGTCATTTACCACCTTCACAAGTGCCGTCTCAGTGCTATGATGGGGTCTAAAACCAGACTGAAGCATTTCGTATACATTGTTTGTCTTCAGGAAGACAGTGAGTTGCTGCGCAACAGCCTTCTCTAAAATTTTTGAGAGGAATGGAAGTTTCGATATAGGCCGATAGTTTTTTATATTTTCTGGGTCAAGGTTTGGCTTTTTCAAGAGAGGCTTTATTACTGCCACTTTTAGTGAGTTTGGTACACATCCAGTGGATAGAGAGCCGTTTATTATGTTCAACATAGGAGGGCCAAGCACAGGAAGCAGCTCTTTCAGTAGTTTAGTTGGAATAGGGTCCAGTATGCAGCTTGAAGGTTTAGAGGCCATGATTATTTTCATCATTGTGTCAAGAGATATAGTACTAAAAGACTTGAGCGTCTCTCTTGATCCTAGGTCCTGGCAGAGTTGTGCAGACTCAGGACAACTGAGTTTTGGAGGAATACGCAGGTTTAAAGAGGAGTCCGTCATTTGCTTTCTAATAATCATAATCTTTTCCTCAAAGAAGTTCATGAATTTATCACTGCTAAAGTGAAAGTCATCCTCTCTTGGGGAATGCTGCTTTTTAGTTAGCTTTGAGACAGTATCAAAAAGGAATTTCGGATTGTTCTTATTTTCCTCAATTAAGTTAGAAAAATAGGATGATCGAGCAGCAGTAAGGGCTCTTCGGTACTGCACGGTACCGTCCTTCCAAGCTAGTCGGAAGACTTCCAGTTTGGTGTGGCGCCATTTCCGTTCCAATTTTCTGGAAGCTTGCTTCAGAGCTCGGGTATTTTCTGTGTACCAGGGAGCTAGTTTCTTATGAGACATTTTTTAGTTTTTAGGGGTGCAACTGCATCTAGGGTATTGCGCAAGGTTAAATTGAGATCCTCAGTTAGGTGGTTAACGGATTTTTGTCCTCTGGCGTCCTTGGGTAGGCAGAGGGAGTCTGGAAGGGCATCAAGGAATCTTTGTGTTGAAGGGCATCAAGGAATCTTTGTGTTGTCTGTGAATTTATAGCACGACTTTTGATGTTCCTTGGTTGGGGTCTGAGCAGATTATTTGTTGCAATTGCAAACGTAATAAAATGGTGGTCCGATAGTCCAGGATTATGAGGAAAACATTAAGATCCACAACATTTATTCCATGGGACAAAACTAGGTCCAGCGTATGACTGTGACAGTGAGTGGGTCCAGAGACATGTTGGACAAAACCCACTGAGTCGATGATGGCTCCGAAAGCCTTTTGGAGTGGGTCTGTGGACTTTTCCATGTGAATATTAAAGTCACCAAAGATTAGAATATTATCTGCAATGACTACAAGGTCCGATAGGAATTCAGGGAACTCAGTGAGAAACGCTGTATATGGCCCAGGAGGCCTGTAAACAGTAGCTATAAAAAGTGATTGAGTAGGCTGCATAGATTTCATGACTAGAAGCTCAAAAGACGAAAACGTCTTTTTTTTTTTTTTGTAAATTGAAAGTGCTTAGGGATTTGCTATCGTAAATGTTAGCAACACCTCCGCCTTTGCGGGATGCACGGGGGATATGGTCACTAGTGTAGCCAGGAGGTGAGGCCTCATTTAACACAGTAAATTCATCAGGCTTAAGCCATGTTTCAGTCAGGCCAATCACATCAAGATTATGATCAGTGATTAGTTCATTGACTATAATTGCCTTTGAAGCAGACTAAGGGATCTAACATTAAGTAGCCCTATTTTGAGATGTGAGGTATCATAATCTCTTTCAGTAATGACAGGAATGGAGGTGGTCTTTATCCTAGTGAGATTGCTAAGGCGAACACCGCCATGTTTAGTTTTGCCCAACCTAGGTCGAGGCACAGACACGGTCTCAATGGTGATAGCTGAGCTGACTACACTGACTATGCTAGTGGCAGACTCCACTATGCTGGCAGGCTGGCTAATAGCCTGCTGCCTGGCCTGCACCCTATTTCATTGTGGAGCTAGAGGAGTTAGAGCCCTGTCTATGTTGGTAGATAAGATGAGAGCACCCCTCCAGCTAGGATGGAGTCCGTCACTCACGCAGGTCAGGCTTGGTCCTGTTTGTGGGTGAGTCCCAGAAAGAGGGCCAATTATCTACAAATTCTATCTTTTGGGAGGGGCAGAAAACAGTTTTCAACCAGCGATTGAGTTGTGAGACTCTGCTGTAGAGCTCATCACTCCCCCTAACAGGGAGGGGGCCAGAGACAATTACTCGATGCTGACACATCTTTCTAGCTGATATGCACGCAGAAGCTATGTTGCGCTTGGTGATCTCTGACTGTTTCATCCTAACATCGTTGGTGCCGACGTGGATAACAATATCTCTATACTCTCTACACTCGCCACATGCTTCCCACAATAATTTAGGTGAATTTCCCATTCCTCCTGACAAAGCTGGTGTAACTGAATCAGGTTTGTAAGGTCACCTTGCTCGCACATGCTTTTTCAGTTCTGCCCACACATTTTCTATAGGATTGAGGTCAGAGCTTTGTGATGGCCACTCCAATACCTTGACTTTGTTGTCCTTCAGCCATTTTGCCACAACTTTGGAAGTATGTTTGGGGTCATTATCCATTTGGAAGAACCATTTACGACAAAGCTTTAACTTCCTGACTGATGTCAGACAAAATGAGAAAAAAAAATCCAGAAAATCACATTGTAGGATTTTTAATGAATTTATTTGCAAATTATGGTGGAAAATAAGTATTTGGTCAATAACCAAAGTTTATCTCAATACTTTGTTATATACCCTTTGTTGACAATGACAGAGGTCAAACGTTTTCTGTAAGTCTTCACAAGGTTTTCACACACTGTTGCTGGTATTTTCATTTTGTCTGTCATCGTTGAAGTGTACCTATGATGAAAATTACAGGCCTCATCTTTTTAAGTGGGAGAACTTGCACAATTGGTGGCTGACTAAATACTTTTTTGCCCCACTGTACATCCACAGGTACACCTCAAATTGACTTAACCTCTTACCTCTACCTGGGACGCTTGCGTCCCAACTAGAGCTCTGGAAATGCAAATGCGCTACGCTAAATGCTAATAGTATTAGTTAAAACTCAAAAGTTCATTAAAATACACATGCAGGGTATCAAATTAAAGCTACACTCGTTGTGAATCCAGGCAACAAGTCAGATTTTTAAAATGCTTTTCGGCGACAGCATGAGAAGCTATTATCTGATAGCATGCACCAATACACTACAACACAAAAGCACAGCAGGGGACGTAAACAAAATAAGTAGCATTTCGGCGTTACACAAACCGCACAATAAAATAGAAAACAGTCATTACCTTTCACCATCTTCTTTGTTGGCACTCCTAGATGTCCCATAAACACTATTGGGTCTTTATTTCGATTAAATCGGGCCATATAAAGCCAAGATATCGTTATATGTAGACTGTGTGATAAACGAAAAAAACAGCGATTTCACAACGTAACGTCATTTTTTTAAATTCAAAAAGTAGACGATAAACTTTCACAAAACACTTCGAAATACGTTTGTAATGCTACTTTAGGTATTAGTAAACGTTAATAAGCGATAAAAATCATCCGTAGGCGATGTACATATCATTAGCTGTCGTCTTGGAAAAAATTTCAGGAGAGAGCTCTTCCGGAATGATCTGGGCGGAGACCGGAGGTACGTCGTGCCTCTCTTTCGGTTCAACCAAGAATCAAAGAGGATTAAATTCACAAGATACTCGACTGCATGGGGATGCTGTGGGAGTTGAATGCTCGGTCTTATCTAATTCGGCTCACTGTTAACAATTGCTGGAAGTGGCGCAAGGATATTTATTTCCATTTTCTGTGATCAGGTTTTCCTGCGCTTTCCGATGTAACGCACGTTATGTAATAGCCACAGTCGTGATTTAACCAGTTTTAAAAACGTCCGAGGGTTTCCTATACACACATTCTAACCATATGAACGTACTATATTCCTGGCATGAGTAGCAGGGCGCTGAAATGTTGCGCAATTTTTAACAAAATTTTCAAAAAAGTAGAGGGTAGGAGCAACTAGTTAAATGATGTCAATTAGCCTATCAAAAGCTTCTAAAGCCATGACATAATTTTCTGGAATTTTCCAAGCTGTTTAAAGGCACAGTCAACTTAGTGTATGTACATTTCTGACCCACTGGAATTGTGATACAGTGAATTATAAGTGAAATAATCTGTCTGTAAACAATTGTTGGAACAATTGCTTGTGTCATGCACAAAGTAGATGTCCTAACCGACTTGCCAAAACTATAGTTTGTTAACAAACTAAATGTCAGTAAGACCAAGGAACTGTTCGTGGACTACAGGAAAGGGGGGAGCACGCCCCCATCCACATCGATGGGGATGCAATGGAGCAGGTTGAGAGTGTCAAGTTGTGTCCAAATCACTAAGAATTTAAAATTGTTCAGGCACACGCACAGTCATTAAGGTGTGACAGCGCCTCTTCCCCTTCAGGAGGTTGAACAGATTTGCCATTGGCCCTCAAATCCTCAAAATATTCTACAGCTGTATCCTTGGGAGCGTCTTGACTGGCTGCATCACTGCTTATAGTATGGCAATATCACTGCCCTCGATCGCATGGAGCTATAGAAGGTGGTGCAGACAGCCCAGTACATCACTGGGGCCGAGCTCCTTGCCATCCAGGACCGCCAACCCCAAGCAGTACCGGTGCATCAAGTCTGACACCAACAGGCTCCTGAAGAGCTATCTCCATGCCATAGCTAACTAAATGGCTACACGGACTATCTGAGTTGACCTTTGTATTTATTCATTTTTTTTGCACCGTCTCTGTGCACACTCACAGGGCCCTACACACTCCGCACACTGATACTCCATTACACATACAAACACTCACTCCATAGTTTGGTCACACACATAGTATGCACATACATTTATACTGACTCTTCACACACAAACCCACTCACATGCAATCATTATACACTCTGCTGCTACTCTGTTTATCATATCCCGATGCTGAGTCAAACCTATACATACCTACCTCTATTGTTCCAGTATCGCTGCTCGTTGAAAAATGGTACTGGAACTGATCCTGTATATAGTATACTTACTTACTTTATTGTGGTGTTCTTATTTGTTTATCCTGGTAGAATTGCTAGGCATTGCTAGCATTCACTGGTTGAAATTGAAATGACTTTTGAGTATAATGGAGATGACTGGTGACTATGAAATGAATACTGTTTAAACATATTTCATTCACAACATTTGGGCGGGAGCTGTAATTCAGTAATAATACAACACATGTTTTAATACAACACAGGTATGTGTATCGTTATTGCTTGAAATCAGGCTTGGTTGCACTGGTTTCAATGGGTAAAGATTGCTTCTGTACCCTGCTCCTCAATGCTTGCATGAATTTAGTTGAAAACTTAACTCTGTAGTATGGACCTGTAGGGTTTTCAAGTTTCTGAATCTGGCAGGTAAATGCTGCCAGGAGATGACAATGTTTTTAAATAGGCCTAGCTTGTGCATCATCACTTGCTGTCTGGTCTCTCTGGACCAGGGATGGGCAACTGTCGCTAACATTTTTTAGATTGGTAAATTAGTCTAGTGGCCAGCTAGCTAAACTTGTAGTAATCATGGACAAATTACCGACCAGGGGCCCCCCCATAAAACAAACAAAAAAATTACTTGGGGCCCCCAAAAGGCTAGGGCTAGGCCCCTCATGAAGATTTCAGATTTTTGGGTGGTGGCCCCCACCCCACTCACTGTTCTAGAGAGACGCGTTGCGTTTTCACAATGTACCAATGTTCCAGTATACAGTGGGGCAAAAAAGTATTTAGTCAGCTACCAATTTTGCAAGTTCTCCCACTTAAAAAGATGAGAGGCCTGTAATTTTCATCATAGGTGCACTTCAACTATGACAGACAAAATGAAGAAAAAAAATCCAGAAAATCACATTGTAGGATTTTTAATAAATTTATTTGCAAATTATGGTGGAAAATAAGTATTTGGTCAATAACAAAAGTTTATCTCAATACTTTGTTATATACCCTTGTTGGCAATGACAGAGGTCAAATGTTTACTGTACGTCTTCACAAGGTTTTCACACACTGTTGCTGGTATTTTGGCCCATTCCTCTATGCAGATCTCCTCTAGAGCAGTGATGTTTTGGAGCTGTTGCTGGGCAACACAGACTTTCAACTCCCTCCAAAGATTTTCTATGGGGTTGAGATCTGGAGACTGGCTAGGCCACTATAGGCCCTTGAAATGCTTCTTACGAAGCCACTCCTTCGTTGCCCGGGCGGTGTGTTTGGGATCATTGTCATGCTGAAAGACCCAGCCACGTTTCATCTTCAATGCCCTTGCTGATGGAAGGAGGTTTTCACTCAAAATCTCACGATACATGGCCCCATTCATTCTTTACTTTACACGGATCAGTCGTCCTGGTCCCTTTGCAGAAAAACAGCCCCAAAGCATGATGTTTCCACCCCCATGCTTCACAGTAGGTATGGTGTTCTTTGGATGCAACTCAGCATTCTTTGTCCCCCAAACACGACGAGTTGAGTTTTTACCAAGAAGTTCTATTTTGGTTTCATCTGACCATATGACATTCTCCCAATCTTCTTCTGGATCTTCCAAATGCTCTCTAGCCAACTTCAGACGGGCCTGGACATGTACTGGCTTAAGCAGGGGGACACGTCTGGCACTGCAGGATTTGAGTCCCTGGCGACGTAGTGTGTAACTGATGGTAGGCTTTGTTACTTTGGTCCCAGCTCTCTGCAGGTCATTCACTAGGTCCCCCCGTGTGGTTCTGGGATTTTTGCTCACCGTTCTTGTGATAATTTTTACCCCACGGGGTGAGATCTTGCATGGAGCCCCAGATCGAGGGAGATTATCAGTGGTCTTGTATGTCTTCCATTTCCTAATAATTGCTCCCACGGTTGATTTCTTCAAACCAAGCTGCTTACCTATTGCAGATTCAGTCTTCCCAGCCTGGTGCAGGTCTACAATTTTGTTTCTGGTGTCCTTTGACAGTTCTTTGGTCTTGGTCATAGTGGAGTTTGGAGTGTGACTGTTTGAGGTTGTGGACAGGTGTCTTTTATACTGATAACACGTTCAAACAGGTGCCATTAATACAGGTAACGAGTGGAGGACAGAGGAGCCTCTTAAAGAAGAAGTTACAGGTCTGTGAGAGCCAGAAATCTGGCTTGTTTATAGGTGGACAAATACATATTTTCCACCATAATTTGCAAATAAATTCATAAAAAATCCTACAATGTGATTTTCTGGATTTTTTTTCTCTCATTTTGTCTGTCATAGTTGAAGTTTACCTATGATGAAAATTACAGGCCTCTCTCATCTTTTTAAGTGGGAGAACTTGCAGAATTGATGGCTGACTAAATACTTTTTTGCCCCACTGTACATGTCTGGACAAGTACCTGCGTCAGTTAGGACACAGGTAAACATCCCTGCCAGACACAAAGTAGAATACTATATGACCAAAAGTATGTGGACAGGTGTGGCAAACCAAGAAGCTGATTAAACAGCATGATCATTACACAGGTGCAACTTGTGCTGGGGACAATAAAAGGCCACTATGAACTGTAACTCGGTAATATCTTTGAAATTGTTGCATGTTACGTTTTATTTTTGTTCAGTTTACTTACATCACATAAATGGCTCCTATCCTCCCATGCTACTTTCTGTCCTTAACACTAGAAGTAAATACTATAAAAAGGAAACTGAAATGTATTTATCAAACTAAAACTGAATAAAAACAGTAAATAAAGTCGGAAAACTAACAAACTGAACTGAATTTCAAATACAAATTGAAAAAACGAATAGGAATAAGAATGAAGACAAAATAACCATGGCTGTCACACACCGTTAGATACTACAGTATATTACACATTGTCCTCATTATGAAAGCATATAGTCTCTCTCTCATTCTGTTTCTGTGTTCTTAATTTCTGCTGTTCTTCTCAGACATGAGTGTGTCCCTTGAGGACAGCGATGTCCATACGGCAGAGTGAGAGAGAGAGAGTGGTCAGAGAGAGTAATCCTCTCAGCCTAATTGGCCATTGTGATCCATTTGGAGCGCTGGACTGTTAGTTGGAGAGAGCAAATTCCCCCAAGGTCTCAGCTGGACGTGGCTGCTTTTGTTTCCCTTTTGTTTTGGTACTGAATTTGTTTGTGCTCTTCTCTCTCGCTCCCTCGTTGTTGAAAAGCAAATGCTGGAATGCTGGCCGAGCTGTAGGAGAGGGGGAGAGAGCTGGGCACCGTGGGGGTTTGCCTGGCTGAGCGGGCCTGGCAGCGGAGGGGCTCATATCCCACACGCCTCGTGTTTGCAGCTGTCTGCTCCAACTTTGGACTGTTCACATGCAAAGACAGAACCACCTTTCCATGGATTCTTCTCCCCCAAAGGAGCAGTGCAGAACAGCCTTTGTCCACCCAAAACACAACCCTTTCCATTCTCTGTAGTTCTAGACCTTGAAAAAGGGCCGCTCATCCAGACAATGGCTCTGAGTAGCTGTGTCAAAATGCAGCCAGCCCCTGTTTTATTAGAAAAGAGCAATAATGAATTAAGCTAAGTTTGTTGGCATGGTGGAGCGTAATATCTGGAGCGAGATGTGTGTATGTGTTTGAAGAACCCTTGGGAGTGTTTTGTCTGTACGGTTTATTGACACAAACTCATGTGGAATATTTGTTATTGTCTCTGTGAGTGTCAATCGAAGGTCGAAGTAATATTGACTCAACAGTATGTGTGTGTGTGCATTTGTTTTTGTGTACATGCATACGCTAGCGCTCCATGCAAGAAGTTGTTAATTTCTACAGACTCCCAAGGCCAGTCTTACAATCTCTTATCTGTCTTGTGTCATTGCTCGAGGCATTCAATATATTTACAAAGGCACACATCTCCTTATACTGTATGTATCACCAACAATCTCCAGTCTTTTTCTGGTTAGTGCGGCACTTTGAATTATTTTGTGTCTATTCAGCCCACTCTCCTGTCTCCCCTCTCTCTCCTAACCATGAGTTGTATCAGTGTTTAGTGGGTTGATGTGGTGCAGCTAGTCAGTGTGGTTTTATCCTTTCACTTCCTGTCTAGCTAAAGCAAATCTTTCCTGACGGGCTCAAGGGAGATTAAGGGTTTATTATTGGTTTATTCGGATCCTCATTAGCTTTTGCCAAAGCAGCAGCTATTCTTCCTGGGGTCCACACAAAAACATAAAACACGACAAGTAACAAAACACTGATGGACAGGAACAGTCACACAAAAAAAGATTTGGGTTTAAGAGAGGAACCTGCCCTCCCACTAAACAGAGACACTAGCCGCACTAAAATGGATTACAGCACCTTACAGCAGGTGCATCTGATTTAAGAGAGGGGAGGACCTCTCCCCCTTCATGCACCATTTTGTGGTATTATTGCACAAACATGTCCTACTGGCTGCAGTTAAAGCACAGTCTAGTGGGATCTTCTGGTCAACTCAACGTTGGTAGTAGGACGCAGAGCTAAACTACATTTTTCACATAAAAGGACCTGTCGAAGGTGCGGTCCAATACAGACGTGGCTGCTCAGAGTTTAACAGCCGTGGCCATGTTTAAATATTAGAGAGCCCGGCCCAGGGAAATGGCTCATGTTTCTGGTTAAACATGCTAGCTCACTCTGCCCCCGACATGTACCATGTGTTGCGGGTCACAGGTCGGGCTGGGCTGGGGTTTCCTGTATGGGTTGTGTGTGGGTGAAGTGATCTGTGTAGGTGATGTGTTTGGGTCTGGGGTGAGTCCGCATGTATGTGTGAACAGAGCACATTCAGGGAGGATCTGGCTGGCCCCATGCACCTGTCTCTTCTCACCTCCCGTGTCGTCTGACGGGAGAGTTCAAAGTTCACACCTGACAGGATTAGAGATGTTATCATGCCAGATATCGCAAATCTCAAGTTTTGGCTATCCTCAGCCAATGTTTTGAAAACTATCTGAACAGTGTATCAGTACAGGATTTTCTTTCAATAGTGAGTAATTAATGGAAAACCCTCACCTCAGGAGGGCTTTCAGTTTACAGTGGTTTATCGGGACTGGGGAATTGACTGTATGTATGAAGTGTTGTTTTCTCTACTTTGTGTTGTTACTATTCAGTCTCCCTGATTTTCCACTGTGATTACTCCAAAATAATTGCCTTTTTCAGAGCCAACTTTCAGAGAAGCTGGTCATTATTGTCTTGTTGTTCATTCAGACACCTCATTGACCTAGAACTTTAGAGCTACCTTTTTCTGATTGGTGAAGAATTTAGAGTGGGTGGACCTGAGGGTGGATTATACAATTGTTATTTATACTTTATATTACCAATGACTTATGCTGATCTCCATATCTATTCAAAGCAGGAGTTAGGAAAAGTACAAACAGTGCTTTTCTTCAGCCTCCAGCTACAGTGAGCTCCAAACGGACATTGAATAATTATTGTGTTGTTGTTTAGGCTCTGTACTCCAGTACTTTGGGTTTGAAATGATGCAATGACAATGAGGTTAACGTGCAGACTGTCAGCTTTAATTTGAGGGTATTTTCACCCATATCGGCTGAACAGTTTAGAAATTACAGCCCTTTTTATACATGGTCCCCCCAAAGGTATTGGGACAAATTCACCTATGTGTATTAAAGTTGTCAAAAGTTTAGTATTTGGTACCATATTCCTTGCACGCAAATAAATACATAAAGCTTGTGATATTTATGTCTCTAACTTTCTCACTCATCATTACTCATGATTCATTCAGGATTTTTTATAATCATGTTAGCACCCGCATTAATGTAGAAGTGCACTTTAACCTCCTAGTCAGTGTTATTTTATCAGTGCTGGAGTACAGAGCCAAAAAAAAAAATGTGTCACTGTCCCAATACTTTTGGAGCTCACCAGCGTGAATATTCACAGCTTTGTCAAGGATACCTGTTTTCTAAAAGGGAAACAAGTTTATATTCATCGAAGCGGCTGCATTCTCCATGCAAGAGGTTGTTGTTGAGGACAAGAGTACTTTTACAGCGTGGCTCTTGTCAGCTCATTCTGTTGATGTTTAATACGTTTGGCACATGCACTGGCACTGGGGTCTGCATTAGACAGAGAAATGGATCTGTTTTTTCTCCCTCGTGAAGTGACCCCTGGAGAGGCGTCCTGGGTTTCACTGCCTATTATGGAGCTACTTTTAGGAAAGCACTCTGTGAGAGGCTTCGAGTGTCTACTGGCCAGGCATTCAGGAGGGGAAGCACTCCCAATGCTCCTCAACGTGTCGTCGCCCCTTCCCCCCACCACACACACACACACACACACACACACACACACACACACACACGGACCACAGAACAACAACATTGTTTCCTACCTCAAGACCAGCCCTTGTCCCACTTTGGACTTCGTTATCCTGCCAAGCGGATGGAGTGGCTGTAGTCAATCGTGACCCCCAGACATACAACAGGATTCAATTGCCCCAAATAGACTGAAACAGGGATAAATTTTATCTGATGTTTTTCTTTTTCGGTCCAGATTGTAACTTGGTTGTACAATAAGGTGACCCTGATTTTGGTGGCTTGTCCCCGGCTAGAGCTATCCCTGGATTAGCCCTCAGAAAGACAAAAGCAACTCAGAAGTTAAATTGAGGCTGATTTTTCAATAATGAAATGCTGTATCCAATCGGATGAGCATGTAAAAATTATGTCTATCACTGTACCCGACTTGTTTGCTCCCCAATTTTAATTTCCAATATCTGGTCTCCTTATTGCATGATACATTTTTAATGGATAAGATAAAGGCTTTGAAAAATGCACAGTCTGTTTCTCAAAGGTTGCTTTATTGAGTTTCAATAAGAAACTAGGCCTTTTTTCTCATATTTATGAAATATAGTTCACTTAAATACATTTGGCTTGTTTTTATTCCTTTTCCATTCTGTTCTACAAAGGGCATTTGCCCACTTCTTATAGCACATTGCAGTAAAACTGTTTTTGGTTGGAGTGCCTAATTAGTAGAGAGGAAAAGAGATTCACATTTCGTGTTTTGTGGGTTGGTGTGTTCACTTTGAAAACCTTTCAACCCTTATTTATGTGGGGCCGGAATGATGGGGGCATGGGCCTCTTGTAGAACTGGATTAAATCACTGTGTGAATGTTTGAATACCAACATAAGCTAAATGTGGATATTTGAATATAAATGTGTAGAGTTATCCACATGTGAATGTTTGAATCTCAACGTAAATTACGATTATCAGAGCACAGGAGCTGTGGATGAGTGAGAGATGTTCCTGGTGCCATAAGACCTTGTCCCCTTGGTGTCTTGAAGCACAATGGCGTCAGTCATGTTTGTTGTCATAATGTTAATGTTGTTTGTTGCCTCATGTTATTCATGAGCATCATCTCAGTGGAAACAGCAAAAGCATGCCCTTTCACTGGCCACTTAAAACCACGTTATGATATACAGTTGAAGTCGGAAGTTTACATACACCTTAGCCAAATACATTTAAACTCAGTTTTTCACAATTCCTGACATTTAATCCTGGGGAAAATTCCCTGTTTTAGGTCAGTTAGGATCACCACTTTATTTTAAGAACGTGACATGTCAGATTAATAGTAGAGAGTGATTTATTTCAGCTTCTATTTCTTTCTTCACATACACTCAATTAGTATTTGGTAGCATTGCCTTTAAATTGTTTAACTTGGGTCAAACTTTTCGGGTAGCCTTCCACAAGCTTCCCACAATAAATTGGGTTGATTTTGGCCCATTCCTCCTGACAGAGCTGGTGTAACTGAGTCAGGATTATAGGCCTCCTTGCTCAGAAACACTTTTTCAGTTCTGCCCACAAATTGTCTATATGATTTAGGTAAGGGCGTTGTAATGGTCACTCCAATACCTTGATTTTGTTGTCCTTTTTGCCACAACTTTGGAAGTATTTATTTTAATTTATTTCACCTTTATTTAACCAGATAGGCTAGTTGAGAACAATTTCTCATTTACAACTGCGACCTGGCCAAGATAAGGCAAAGCAGTGTGACACAAACAACACAGAGTTACACATGGAATAAACAAACACAGTCAATAACACAATAGAGAAGAAGTCTATATACTGTACAGTGTGTGCAAGAGGTAAGATAAGGGGGGTAGGCAATAAATAGGCAATAATGGCGAAATAATTCGCTATTTAACACGGGAGTGATAGATGTGCAAAAGATGAATATGCAAGTAGAGATACTGGGGTGCAAAATAGAGAAATAAAATAACAGTATGGGGATGAGGAAGTTGGATGGGCTATTTACAGATGGGCTATGTACAGGTACAGTGGTCTGTGAGCTGCTCTGACAGCTGGTGCTTCAAGTTAGTGAGGGAGATATGGGTCTCCAGCTTCAGCGATTTTTGCAATTCGTTCCAGTCATTGGCAGCAGAGAACTGGAAGGAAAGGCGGTCAAAGGAGGAATTGGCTTTGGGGGTGACCAGTGAAATATACCTGCTGGAGCGCGTGCTATGGTGACCAGTGAGCTGAGCAACGGGTGGGTGCTGCTATGGTGACCAGTGAGCTGAGCTTAGACAAGACTTTACCTAGCAAAGACTTATAGATGACCTGGAGCCAGTGGGTTTGGCGACGAATATGAAACGAGGGCCAGCCAACGAGTGCATACCGGTCACAGTGGTGGGTAGTATATGGGGCTTTGGTGACAAAACGGATGGCACTGTGATAGACTGCATCCAATTTGCTGAGTAGAGTGTTGGAGTATATTTTGAGAAATTTGAGAAACCAATGCTGTTGAGTCTGCCGATAAGAATGTGCTGATTGACAGAGTCGAAAGCCTTGGCCAGGTCGATGAATACAGCTGCACAGTATTTTCTCTTATCGATGGCGGTTATGATATCGTTTAGGACCTTGAGCGTGGCTGAGGTGACAAGACACACCCATCAAAACTCACATGACGAATAACAGATCTTAGGAACATTATACAAAGAAAGACTTTACTTCAGAGAGGAGTATCCCATACAGACAGCATTGGCTATAAATTATTGTTCAGTTTGGTCTCCTAAACGAAAGCTCTTATCTCGTTCTTGGTACCACTTAGAACCAAAAACATTACCTCATCCAATGGCATATATCAAATACACCCCCTCCTGGACAAGCTTACAGAGAGACGTGACTGGCACACAGACATTGTGGAGCCAACCTAACTGGTTCCCCATTAATCACACCATCCCTTCACATGGTTTAGGAATAGTTTACATTCATAGATAAGACTAACCCGACCTCTCCCCTCTTTGGGCCCAAGTAACTTTCCCAAGTTAAAGGAAACACCAACATAGTGTCTTAAGCCTTAAACCCACTCGTAGGAATTGTCCTATATGGATAGGGCTGAATAGAAATGTTTCTTAAAAAATTATGAATAAGCAGACGAACTGGTGTCTCCAAGTGGCCACACGCCCATGAAGTGTGCACAGTTATGTAAATGCACTTTTAATGTAAATGCACTTTTATGACTCAAAGAAGAGTGATTACTCCTGAGGCACTGGTCTGTTGCACCCTCTACAACCACTGTGATTAATTGTTTGACCCTGAACATTTGAACATCTTGAAGAACAATCTGGCCTTAATGGCCATGTACTCTTATAATCTCCACCCAGCACAGCCAGAAAAGGACTGGCCACCCCTCAAAGCCTGGTTCCTCTCTAGGTTTCTTCCTAGGTTCCTGCCTTTCTAGGGAGTTTTTCCTAGCCACTGTGCTTCTAGCGTAGCACCCCTTATTATCAGCATATTCAACGGCGTTTAAGAAATATATTACCTTCATCAGTGTTATCTTGTGATCAAGCCATCAATGTTTTGTGATTATTGGTGTTGTAAAAATGTTAGCTAATGGGTTAGCAATTAGCATGTTTGACATTTCAGTGGAAATACTACTAACTATCAGCTTTTTGATAAGCAGTTTAGAAAAAAAATAAGTCCCGTATTATCGTTATACGGCCCCCAGTTATTGGCCACCTTACTATTTTGATGTGTGGTCTGTTGCGCAGTCGAATTTTACAATATACAGTATGTCCCACAAGATGTGTGTAGATGTAAGTTTTTTGAAAACTCTCAAAACCTAACTTAACTTACATAAACTGCAATGAAAATCATTGGTCAGCTGACTAGAAGGGTGTCTTTAGTCGCAAAACATACCATTATTTTCCAGGGCATTTAAATGTTGAGCTTGAGGTGATATCGTCCTCCAACCTCTAGACTGTCTGAAGTTAGGGGGTGTCTGATGTTGGGGGGAAATCTGTTTTGCTTGCTGTTTGGGGTTTTAGGCTGGGTTTCTGAATAGCACTTTGTGACATCTGATTTAATTGATTGATTGTTCAACTATAAGGTTATTTTTTTTATCTATCCTAGCTGTGCCATTGAGGATCATTGAGCAAGCACACTTGTAGTTGTTTTGTTTGGAACACAGCCCTGCATCCCCGCCATCACATGATTACTGTTGTTGTTTACACAATCCAAAAATGGCCCATTGTAAATCGCAATCTGGGTCAGGTAGGCAGCATTTGAAGGCTTGCTCTATTGCCAACATTACTAGCTAAGTTGTAAAATAGGATCTTACAGTGTTAGGCATTCACAGGGCAATTTAGAGAAACAGATCGTAATTTTGGTGCGCATAGAAAGGAGTCATGTGTGCATTCAGGTGTGTGTTCCACTTCAAATTATCTTCACAATAGACAAACAGACTCATTCTGTTCAGAACAACCCAGGATATAACGCCATGTCATCCTGTAACTGTACAGTGCCTTGCAAAAGTATTCATCTCCCATGGTGTTTTTCCTATTTTGTTGCATTACAACCTGTAATTTAAATTGATTTTTTATTTAGATTTCATATAATGGACTTACACAAAATAGTCCAAATTGGTGAAGTGAAATGGAAAAAAATAACCTGTTTCAATTTTTTTATTAAAAACTGAAAAATGGTGCGTATTCACCCCCTTTGTAATGAAGCCCCTAAATAAGATCTGGTGCAACCAATTTCCTTAAGAAGTCACATAATTAGTGTGCAATCTGTGTGCAATCCAAGTGTCAAATGATCTGTCGCATGATCTCAGTATACCTGTTCTGAAAGGCCCCAGAGTCTGCAACAACACTAGGCAAGAGGCACCATAAAGACCAAGGAGCTCTGCAAACAGGTCAGGGACAAAGTTGTGCAGAAGTACAGATCATCAGGGTTGGGTTATAAAAAAGATCATAAACTTATACATAAACCATTAAATCCATTATTAAAACATTGAAAAAATATGGCACCACAACAAACCTGCAGGGGGGAGGAACGCCCACCAAAACTCACAGACTAGGCAAGGAGAGCATTAAATCAGAGAGGCAACAAAGAGACCAAAGATAACCCTGAAGGAGCTGCAAAGCTCCACAGAGGAGATTGGTGTATCTGTCCATAGGACCACTTTAAGCCGTACACTCCACAGAGTTGGGCTTTACGGAAGACTGGCCAGCCATTGCTTAAAGACAAAATAAGAAAACATGTTTGGTGTTCGCCAAAATGCATGTGTGAGACTCCCCAAACATATGGAAGAAAGTACTCTGTTCAGATGAGACTAAAATTGAGCTTTTTAGCCATCAAGGAAGACACTATGTCTGGCGCAAACACAACACCTCTCATTACCCCGATAACACCATCCCCACAGTGAAGCATGGTGGTGGCAGCATCATGCTGTGTGGATGTTTTTTATTGTCAGGGAAACTGGTCAGAATTTAAAGAATGATGGATGGTGATAAAATACAGGGGAATTCTTTAGGGAAACCTGTGTCAGTCTTCCAGAGATTTGAGACTGGGATGGAGGTTCACCTTCCAACAGGACAATGACCCTAAGCATACTGCTAAAGCAACACTTGAGTGCTTTAAGGGGAAACATTTAAATGTCTTGGAATGGTCTATTCAAAGCCCAGAGTTACGCACGCTTAAGTTTCAGTCTTATTTCTTGTTTGTTTCACAATAATATTTTACATCTTCAAAGTGGTAAGCATGTTGTGTAAATCAAATGATACAACCCCCCCCAAAAAATCTATTTTAATTCCAGGTTGTAAAGGCAATGAAATAGGAAAAATGCCAAGGAGGGTGAATACTTTCACAAGCCTCTGTACATCAAACATAGTGATCATTGACACTGTATATGACATGAGTTTTATGCAATGAAAATGTTAAGTACACATTTGGCTTGCTTTGTATGACATCAATGCGGTATTTATTTTAATCCTTAACATCTCATCTTTCAAAATACAGTCCTCTAAAATGTACAGCATTTCCCTCACTCAGAGAACAAACAATTTGCAAAAGTGACCCAATTAGCAGGAAGGTTGTGGGCAACTTCTTGTTGTGTACGGTGCTCAAGTTCAGAACAGCTGTCAGTCAAAACCCATACAGCACTGTAAAGCAAAAGAGTTCTGATGTCATTTATTGCGTGTTACTATACAGGCATTGTGTTCCAAGTTAGGCGCTTATCATTGCCCAAATCTGCCATTTTCAACCTGTATATGGTTACGAGTGTACAGGGTTAAATGGGTGTTGGGCCACCACGAGCCAGAACGTCTTTAATGCACCTTGGCATAGATTATAGAAGTGTCTGGAACTCTATTGGAAGAATTTAACACCATTCTTCCATCATTTGGTGTTTTGTTGATGGTGGTAGAAAGCGCTGCCTCAGGTGCCCCTCCAGAATCTCCCAGGGAACGGATCAAAACGTACAGAATGTTTACCTGAAGGAAAATGGGGAGGGTCATGCTCTTTCAATTTCAGTCAAGGGGAGGGTTTAGTGTTTAAAAAAAAATCTAGTCCAGGGGAGAGTCATGTCATTTGTAATTGATGAAATTTCAATATTTCTCAGTGTGTCACGCCTACCCCCACTCTGGCGCCCGATGTCGCCAGGTTTACTAACCACCGGTCCTGGCAACCCTCATGCACACCTGCGCCCCATCATGAGGCACACCTGGACTTCATCACTACCCTGATTACTTCCCCTTTATCTAGCACTCCTTAGCATCAGTCTTCAGGCAGTATTGGTTCTGTTTTCATGTCCAGATGCTTCTCTTGTTTTGTATCGCTCTGTATCGTTCATTATTCTTAAACTCACCAACTGCACCTGCTTCCTGACTCCCAGTGTCTTCGTTACACAGTGTTTTAGAATTATTTTCTTATTAGGTTATATATCAATGTGGCCCGATGCCGTCCTTCGTCTCTGATTCTCCGCTGGGCTCACAATATCAATTGTGCCTATAGGCTATTTAATGTGGTCTCAATCAAAGGATCAATAGCCTATAGGCTATGAAGTGCATGCTCTGAGAAGCGGGGAGCAAAGTTATATTTCTCAGATAGCTACTGGGATGGTGTAAATTAAACTAGGCTGCATTACACACTGCAATGTTTATACCGACTCTGAGCCCCGACTTGCTCTGCTGTTGCTGATCAAAAACATGTTTGTGCGCTACTCAATTGTGCAGCTTTGTGTGCCAGTTCAGGAGGAGAGTACAAGGTTGATTCTGAAAATAATTGTTGATAAATCTTAAACCAAAAAATGCGTTATCTTGCGTGTGGACTAGCCAATAGCCTATCTTCTTTTCAGTTTGAGAAGGAGAGCGTGAAGAGGAGAATAACCGGAGGTCAACTTTGATAGCTTGCTACTACTATAATTGATTTGATTAAAAACTATATGTTTCTTTGCTTGTGATCTATTTATCAGAGTTATTGACCTCACAATAATCCAGACTTGAGTAATTTACATTGTGGCGTTAAACCTTGAAGCAGCAGCCACGGCACAATCAATGGGAAATGGACAGCTCATTGTGCTGAAAGTAGGCAAATTCGAGTAGGCATAATTAATTTAAACCGTCTTCATTTTATTTAGACTTTACTAACAACAACAAGACTTTATGTTGGAGCCTATTTTCTCCTATTTAAGAAATAAGAGGTAGGTCTACCTGTTTGACAGATGAAATTAGGCTATAGGCTACTATATCCATAGATTTTGTCGGTCAATTTCTTCACCCTCCATGCATTCGTTAAATAGCCTACCTCCATGTCAGTGAAGGGCTATTAAGTTAAAACCAAAACTCGAATTGAGTTTGTCTGATGTGATTTATAAGAAGCATCCAGACGCTGCAATTGATGCGTTTTATGAAATTGATAAACATGCACCTGAAATTGACTGTTAGAACTGTTAAGGCTCCATGGATTGACGAGGAATTGAACAACGGTATGATTGAAAGAGATGGGGCAAAAGGAGTGGCTAATAAACTACATGACTAAAAGTATGTGGACACCTGCTCGTCGAACATCTCATTCTAAAATCGTGGGCATTAATATGGAGTCGGTCCCCCCTTTTATTTATTTTGTTTTATTTAACATTTGTTTAGTCCTAGCCCTCAGCTGAATCTGGTAATGAATGTTATGGCTGTTGAACAAGTTGATTAGACTAAATTACTTGGTGTTACCTAAAATTGTAAACTGTCGTGGTCAAAACATGTAGATTATATGGTTGTAAAGATGGGGAGAGGTCTGTCAGTGATAAAGAGATGCTCTGCTTTTTTGACACCACACTCCACACGGCAAGTCCTGCAGGCTCTAGTTGTATTTTATCTTGATTATTGTCCAGTCATATTGTCAAGTGCTGCAAAGAAATGCCTAGTTAAGCTGCAGCTGGCCCAGAACAGAGAGGCACGTCCTGCTCTTCACTGTAATGCCTATGCATGCCAGTCTCTCTTGGCTAAGAGTTGAGGAAGACTGACAGCGGCACTTCTTGTTTTTATAAGAAACATTAATGTGTTGTAAATTCCAAAATGTTTGCATTGTCAACTTACACACAGCATTGACACACACTTCCCCCCCCAACCAGACATGCCAGCAGGTTTTTTTTTCACAGTCCCCAGGTCCAGAAAAAATATATAATGAAACGTACAGTATTATACAGAGTCGTGAGTGCATGGAACTCCCTTCCATCTTATACAGTGCAAGTGAACAGCAAACCTGGATTCAAAACACAAATAAAGCAACACCTCATGGCACAAAGCCTCTCCACAATGTGACCTACTTGTTGTGTGTATGTACTGACATTATTGTGTAACTGATAGATGCGCACACACACTACATTTTAATGTTTTAAAATGTATGTCAATTGTAAAGCCTTTTGTCTGTACTGTCTTTTCCATTATTTGTCGGACCCCAGAAAGACTAGCTGTCGCCATTGGCGTCTGCTAACGGGGATCCTAAAAAAACAAATATAACATTTATTATGAATGATTTCTCTCCCTTACTGTTCAATTGGGTTTAGATCTGGTGACTGAGATGGATGGTTTACATCGTTTTCATGCTCATCGAACCATTCAGTGGCCACCCATGCCCTGTGGATGGGGGCATTGTCATCATTTTGGGGCAAGCCATGGTAGCAAAAATAATGGTCTGACCCGTGTTTTTTTATACATGACCCTAAGCATCATGGGTTGTTAATTGCTTAATGAACGCAGGGACCACACCTGTGTTTAAGCAACTGGTTTCAATGTACTTTGTTGCCCTTATTTACTAAAGTGTTTCCTTTTATTTTTGGTAGTTACCTGTATTTCTCTGTCCTCGCCTTGCTCAGATATTCATCCAAATCTGCAAGCTTGTCATGCCTTCTCCCCTCCTCCTGACTCACATACACCTGTGTTTTTTCTCCACTTATAGAAAAAGTCAGATTAAGTGAGTAAGAGGAGAGAGAAATCGAGTAGGGTGACGCATCATCTCCATTCACAAAATGCCCTAATTACCGTATCGTGCGTCCTCTTTCTCGACTCCCCTTCAGCTCTTACAGATACAGAAAACCTGTAGTCAGCTACATTTCAGCACCGCTTGTGTGTAGCATTAGCACCCTGAAACAAGATGTTCTGGTTCTACGTGGAAATCACAGTGGACGTTTGTACTGTGTAAATTGTACAAAATACTCCCAATTATTACATTCTGAACGGACCACTGCGTTAAGTTTTGTTACCAATGGATTCACTGTGAGTTCCTTCCAATACAAAGCATAATGAGATTCTTAGATTCATAGATTTGTTCCCTTATGTTCTTGATGTATCGGTGTCGTTGTGATCAATCGCCCAATACACCATCAGGTAATATCAATAGATAGCACACCCAACTACCTCATCCCCATATTTGTCACACCTTGGTCTTAGTATTTTGTGTTTTCTTTAGTTATTTGGTCAGGCCAGGGTGTGACATGGGTTTATTGTGTTGTCGTATTGGGGTTTTAGTAGGCATTGGGATTGTGGCTGAGTAGGTGTCTAGCATAGGCTATGGCTGCCTGAGGCGGTTCTCAATCAGTCAGGTGATTCTCGTTGTCTCTGATTGGGAACCATATTTAGGTAGCCTGGGTTTCACTGTGTGTTTTGTGGGTGATTGTTCCTGTCTCAGTGTGTTTGTATTTAACCAGATAGGCTGTATAGGTTTTCACGTTCCGTTTCTTGTTTTTGTATTGTTCGTGTTTTTCCTTATTAAAGATGTATCGAACTAACCACGCTGCATTTTGGTCCGACTCTCCTTCGACGGAAGAAAGCCGCTACAGAATCACCCACCACACATGGACCAAGCAGCGTGGTGACAGGCAGCAACAGCAGCGAAAAGAGGAATGGACATGGGAGGACGTTATGGACAGCAAGAGTATAGAGTATACGACTTGGGAGGAAATAGACAGGTGGGCGGTCGACCCAGAGAGAGTGCCGGAGCCCGCCTGGGATTCACTGGAGCAGTGCGAAGAGGGCTATAGGAGAATGGAGTCGAAGAGAAAAGCACGGCGGCGCAGAAGGAAACCTGAGAGTCAGCCCCAAAAATGTCTTGGGGGGAGGAGGGGGCTCAGGGAGAATGCGGCAGAGTCAGGGTTCAGACCTGAGCCAACTCCCCCTGTTTATCGTGAGGAGCAGCGATCACAGGACTTCTGGACGTGGGAGGGGATATTGGACGGAAAAGGACCCTGGACACAGCCTGGAGAATATCGCCGCCCCAAAGAAGAACTGGAGGCGGCGAACGCGGAAAGGCGCTGGTATGAAGAGGCTGCACGGCGACGCGGATGGAAGCCCGAGAGTCCGCCCCAAAAATGTATTGGGGGGAGGCTCAGGGAGAGTGTGGCAGAGTCAGGGTTCAGACCTGAGCCAACTTCCCCTGTTTATCGTGAGGAGCCAAGGAGGAGACCAGAACCAGAGCCGGTGTTAGAGGTGAGCGAAGCAGAGACTGTGAAGGAGTTAATGGGGAAAGTGGAGGAGAGAGTAATGAGGGAGTTGCTAGCTTGGTGCTTTAGGTACAATATTCGTCCGACGGAGCGAGTCGGGGATTTGATGGCACCTGGGTCAGCGCTTCATACTCGTCCTGAGGTGTGTGTTAGTCGGCTGGTGAAAATTGTGCCAGCCTCACGCACTAGGCCTCCTGTGTACCTACCTAGCCTTGCACGTCCTGTGCCAGCCCTGCTCTCAGGCTCTTCAGTACACCTTCACGGTCCGGTCCATCCTGTGCCACCTTCACACACCAGTCCTCCGATGGCAGCTCCCCGCACCAGGCTTCCTGTGCGTGTCCTCGGTCCAGTACCACCAGTTCCAGCACCACGCACCAGATTTTTCTATTGTGTTATTGGCTGTACGTTTGTTTATGTGTAACTCTGTGTTGTTGTTTTTGTCTCACTGCTTTGTTTTAACTTGGCCAGGTCGCAGTTGTAAATGAGAACTTGTTCTCAACTGGCCTGCCTGGTTAAATAAATAAAGGTGAAATAAAATAAAAAGTCGATTTAGGTTAGCCTAAAAGCCCTGTTGAACTTGTCATTTTTGCAAATGCTTCCAAAAGACTAGCCATTTTTGACTTGAAAATGTGAATTTTCCATTAAGACAAATTTAATTAAAAAAGTGGGTTAAGAATCAGGTTTACTGATATTTCTGACTGAACTCTATTGCCTGCGGTCTTATGAATATATGAGACCCAGAGAAAGTAGAGGCTGAAACCCCTTATTCATGTCCAAGGACGAAGATTCGGCTCTCCTTTCTTTAGCCCCGAACTTGTAGGACACCTTTAAAGGAACGAGGATGATCAAAATTATGAAAATGGGTGATTGGAAAGAAATGGCCTTAATTCCACCCTGACTCCAATGAAGTACACTGCCACTGTCACATTTCTGACCGATCTAGCTTCAGCATGTGTGATGAATCTGATCACCAACAGGCAATGGGATTTCATTCTGTTTAGCGGTGTCCCATTTTAAATGGAAATGCAATCAAAGATAATGAACACAACACAAGTGTCTGCATGAATCAGCTGCATTTCCATGACTGCAGAGCCTAGTGTTGATTAGAGAGGTAGAGTTTAAATACGCAGTCTGATTGCTATGTTGTCTGATTATAAGACGTAGTATGTGAAACTTTTAGCTGCTGGGAAGAGGAGCGGTCAGACCTTTACTGAACATAGGGGTTCAACAGTTTGTTGCGAAACTACGGGATCGGTGTCCCTATACCGGGACGGTTGTTGCTAATGTGACTAGAATTACATTGTAAGTAACAGACAACTTTCCAGGACATAAAGTTTAAATTATTGTTCAATCCAACTGAAGTGTCCAATTAACAGTAACTATTACAGTGATAAAATACCATGCTATTGTTTGAGGAGAGTGCACAACAACTAAACACTTATCACTGCTACTGGTTTGATACATTCACCTCTGAAGGTAAATAATGTACTTACATTCAGCGATCTTGCTCTGATTTGTCATCCTGAGGGTCTTAGAGATAAAAGGTAGCATAGAATAAAAATCTATTTTTGTTTTCAAATGTAGGTACTAGGTTCTACAGGTTGAACCACTGCTGTATCGGATGGGATGTTAAACCGGTGTCCTGACTCTCTGTGGTCTCTATAGATCTCCGGTTAACTCCGGTGTCCTGACTCTCTGTTGTCTCTAAAGAGCCCATGGCACTTATCGTAAGAGTATGGGTGTTCACTCCGGTGTCCTGGCTAAATTCCTAATCTGGCCCTCATACCATGGTCATCTAATCATCCCCAGTTTTTAATTGGCTCATTCATCCCGCTCCTCTCCCCTGTAACTATTCCACAGGTCGTTGCTGTAAATGAGAATGTGTTCTAAGTCAACTTACCTGGTAAAATAAGGGTTACATTTAAAAAATAAATAAAAATAACATGAAAAAAATAAAAATTTGAAAAGTTTGTTATCTTTTACCAGATCTAATGTCTTATATTCTCCTACATTCTCCCACAAACTTCAAAGTGTTTCAAATGGTATCAAGAATATGCATACAGTATCCTTGCTTCAGGTCCTGAGCTACAGGCAGTTAGATTTGGGTATGTCATTTTAGGCGACAATTTAAAAAAAGGGTCCGATCCTTATTAAGTCATGGGCACTGTCATGGATACTGCGTGAGTCTCTCATGTTAAATGCTCGGGCGGAGAAGAAAATCACTGGTTTTCTTTTTTAATAGATTGATATCCTTTGCATGGATTGTCTTCCCAATGTCCTTCCTTGCTGGTGGAAAGGAACATTTGACAATGGCTGTCTCCACACAATGCCTCCCTCCACAAGCTTCCTCTGCCAGATCTCCATGCAGAACGTCAGCTGCGTGGCCTGTCACAATGGAGTCCCTGGGCAGGATGAGGGGAGCAGCCAAATTCTCTCCTCTGATCCTATTGATGGCTGAGCTTAGCTCTAATTGAGGAGGTGCTCGCTCAGAGAGCACACAGCCGATTCCAACCCCCCCCCGCCTCCCTCCAGCTCCAACTCAGAGCACAGTCTGAAAAACATTTCATTATTAACAGATACCTGTATTTTTTTTAGGAATGTCCTCAATGACTATGAGGAGTGCTTAGGGGGTTCGTGGAGAAGGAAGGATCCAGACAATTTAGAAAATTAAGTAAGACGGTAAAAAGACAAGCGACATGGACGGGTTGTTCAGTGTTTACCCTGGTAAAGTAAGACATGCAGCTTTTATAGGAGATGCACTGACACACACAGAGCTACTGATTAATGGACTGGGTTGGCCAACCACAGCCAATCCAGTCCATCAATCAGTAGCTCTGTGTGTGTCAGCGCATCTCCCTCTAAAAGCTGCATGTGTCTTACTTTACCAGGGTAAACACTGAACAACCCGTCCATGTCGTCTGAGTGCATTTTATGGAGGGGTAGAGTACAGGCTGTTTGTTTGTGTTTTGTTGATGGTTGACATTCCCAGTGGATTGTTAATAGGTAGGAGGGTGTGGAGTGGAGAGAGGCTTTTCATATTCATAGGGATCTCCTTCATTCACGTGACCGGGCTCTTTGTGGCCGCTGAAGGAAGCTACTCGAAGCAAATAAACAGCTTGTGAATCTCTCTCAATTAAAAACACATGCTTTGTTTATGTAGTGCATGTCTGTCTGCATGGGTGTGTCAGACATAGAGAGTACATTCTACCCAATATGGTAGCTGTGTCCTTTTTTATCTAAGAACGTAGTTTAGATTAATATTCCCAATTGAAATATTGCATTTCGATTTTTGTCATTTAGCAGACACTTTTATTCAAAGCGACTCAGGCTCTGATGCCTTATTGTCGTGGGCTCAAAATGAAAGAGAAAATCATACCTACTTGCTCTAATTGTGTAGTCATCTGTTCTCCTTTTTGTTTTGTCAACTTTTTGGTATGTTCTCTGTTAAATAGGCTACAGGATTTTTATACCTTTTTCCACCTGGGCTTAGTGCTAGCGTGCTAGCTGGCGGACATCTGGACTTTCCCTCGACCCCCCTCGCTTTGGTAGCTAACTCAGGCTGCACTCTTTTAAAAGTTTTACCCTCTGATTGGCCCTAACCATCAATCTGTATGTCTCTGCTTTCTCTTGGCTTTGATTTGTGGTTATGTTTTAGTTGTGTTGTGTTCTAGCTGGTCTAGCTGGTCTGCAGTAGTTGGACTCTAGCTTACTGTTACTTACTTACTGTACTGGTTAGCTAGGCGGGCTATGCTAATAGCTTGTTCGATAAATAGCTAACATTAGCTGGCTGACTAGCTTGCTGGCTAAGATAACCGCATATAGATTTTAAAAAATTGATAACGGTTTAGATGGTGTTTTTTATTTCCAAAACTTTGGTTTATTTTAATGTAGCTGTAAGCTAGGTGTTGATAGCAACTGACTGACTCATGTAGTGCTAACGTAAAATTAGCAGGTTGATAGGGATAACGTTAGTAGGCAAGTTGATTTGTAACAATAAACTCATAAAGTACTTGCTTGTAAGTTGGCTGAAAATGTCATTGAAACCAGTAGTCATGAGTGCAAATGATTTGGTTTAATTTGAAGATATACATCTGAAGGTATTTCTATTGGAGTTTACATTATATGGAATAGTCTGGCTTGCCGGGTGCTCCATATTACATCACACCCCGGCATTGGGTCAGGGGGTCATGCTAACTCATGCCTGCCGGGCATCATAGAGGGGCAATGGCAACATATGTAGCTCTGGTACACTGACTTTGTCCACGTTCCTTCCACTCCAACACAACATGACACACACCCACACACAGCACGTTCTGTGCGCTGTGATCAGGGAAGTGTGTGTGTCTGTGACGCACGTCCCATATTAAGGGGATCAGAGGTCACGGGATTGACGTGTCATAGCATCTCTCCCTCAGATCTAACAACGCCCCCACTGTGATGGCGAATCTCTCCTGATCGATGAGATCTGATGGACCGGCCCATCCAATAGTGACAGTACAGCCGAGGGCACTGAGAGGGAGTTTTGGGAATATCTTCATCTCGTTCAAGTGGAAAATGACACGTCACGCTATCTCTATGGGAAATGTCCTGAACCGGATGATGAGTGCCACCGCCTGACATCCTCTGGTCCTCCAATCCCCCTCCCTTCAGCGCTCAATTGGGCTCTTTTATCTATCAGCCCCGTATCCGTGCCCAACCGATGCTGGGCCAGAACCAAAAACCCTCTGCATGTATAATTCAGGGAGCCATGTTTGTGTGCAGCTGTTATGGGCTGATTAGATAGGAACGATATAGAAGCTAATGATACAGTGATGAACGAGCTGTCTCACACACTCTATCTTACAGTAAAGCAATATGGCATGTCTGTCAGAGGGAAGCTCGTAGTGCCAAAGCGCAAAAACAACAACAACATGAAGTTAGAAAGTAGATGCAGAAGAAGCTGCTATCATTGACCATGCTGTTTCATTAATTCCCTCTTTGTCTTGCCCGACGGAGCAGTTGTGGACTGAAGCTGCTGCAGCAATTGAGGGAAAAGCCCCCCGGGTCCTCCTCCCTTCCTGCTCCCCACCCCTCCATGCCACTCACTCTGTTCCCGCCTCTAGTTAAGTGAGTGCTTTGAAAGGGTCACCCAGCCCATCCACAGGAACACAAACATCAAGACCCTCTTTCTTTCAGTTGCTGTCCAAGTAGAATCGTCTCCGCAACTGGATGGCGACAAGTGGAGACCGGCGACTGGCGAACACTGCCAGGATGCATGTGTGAGTGTGTGTGTCAGGCGTGCATGAGTTTGTGTTGTGTTTGAGTGGGTTTTGTCCCGTTTGGCTGCACATGGGCTGGGCCCATTAACCAAATGGATTTGGGCAGCACAGAGAAGGGGAGAGTGGAGGGGATGGAGGGAGGGGGGACAGAGATGGGAGCCAGTGAGGGTTAGTGGGGATGTTGAAGGGTGACTGCAATTTCTGATTTGGTTCATTAAGAAATGCAAGCAGACCATGGCTAAATTCAACCTTGGGTTGGTTTCGGGGTGTGGTTTGATGTGAGTGTCTCTTGTGTGTGTTCGCAGGTGGGAAGAGTTAGCCAAATATTGAGCCAAATATTGGCAAAGTTGCTTGTCATAGTTAGGTTCCGTCAATAAATTACACAATGTAAATGGGACAATATTTTCATGTTGCACATCTTTTAGTTGTCTGATTAAATGCTTTCAATATACACATCTACAATTGAAAGATTGTTTGAGGTTTTTAAGTCATTGAAATTTGGAGCTACTGCTTATTATGATTGGATCACATGCATCTGCGCTCCGAATTGATGATCACTTGGGTCCTGCCAGCTGTGGGAAGTTTAAAATAAACCCAACCCACAGAAAACTATTACGACACCCTTCATTCCGTGACATACCATTATTTTCCTATCATCTCGCAAATCTCAGTTTTGGATGGGACTGACTTTGACCAAAATGATCCTATTTACACATTGTAGGCGTGGTGACACTACAATAGGTGTTTCTGACTCATGACGATGCCACATAATGTAGGTTGTTTTCAAAGAAGATGCTTTTTAGGGGCAGTCGCTATTTAATGGCTTCCTCTCTTTCCTCACTCAGTCAATTGCAGAGAAGTGTCTGAGGCACACACACAAAAAGCCTAATGTACATCCGAGAACGGGAAGCTTAGGCAATTTCACGGAGCCAAAGGAGACGATGATAATCCAGTTAAATAAAAAATGTGAATGTCAATGGATCCTCGTTGATCCCTCTTTTAATCCATCTGTGTATTCATAGACCCAGATAGTTTACATGATTAGAATTGACTTAGGTTTCTAATGTTTTCAATATGTCGCTATGGTGAACTACTCTCTGTATCCCTTGAGATGTTGACTAAATATTTGGTCATGGTGAAAAAAGAAATGGCCACTTGAAAGCTTTTAAATATAGAGAAGGCTGTTAACCCTGGCTCGGCGGAGTTGCTAGGAATAGGTCAGCATGTTATACATTGTGCAGTACCTCCAGAGTGTTTAATGGAACGGCTAAATGAAGGACTACAGGGAGGGTAAGACAGGCTGGTCAGACACACAGACATGCACACTCCCACATGCGCACACACGTTCTTCTCGAGCACCAGCCTACAGAGAACCTGTGGTCATGGAATCAACCTCTGTAACAACAAGTAAACCTTTCCCATCTGTACCCTTCACTCATGTCCCCTTGGTGCAGTTAATCAGGGTTAATGAAAGTTTTATGGCTGACGTTGTTACCTTTGGACCGCTCTTTGTGTGATGGTAATGGTTGCTGTGTTGTTTCCGCTCCTGACTCTAAACTATGTGTGTCTACCCTGACAAGCAATTTTTTTTAAAGTGTCTGGTTTGTAGTGCCTTATTTATCACTCCATAAGTGAGGGGGTAGGAGGAGGAGTCTGAGTTTATTGGTCTCGTACACAGATGTAATAGTGGTGCAGCGAAATGCTTATGTTACTAGCTCCTAACAATGCAGTAAAATGTCCAACAAGTACATAAATAATAATAATACATTATTTTGTTTTAAATATTTGAAATGTTGGAACAAATCCAATTCACTCAGATAGCACTGTAACAGTAATCAAAATCTTTATGTATACACCAGATGAATTTACAGGACAAGGACCCAACACACCTCCAGGCTGTGTAAGGGCTATTTGACCAATAAGGAGAGTGATGGAGTGCTGCATCAGATGACCTGGCCTCCACAATCACCCGACCTCAACCCAATTGAGATGGTTTGGGATGAGTTGGAAGAATATGGAAGATAATGTCATTATTAGACTTTTACATCATTATAACAAATCATGATAACATTGGATAGATAGATGCACGTGCACACACGTGGATGTGTAGCATGAGACAACAGCAGGATCATATATTGTATTTAACTAGGCAAGTCAGTTAAGAACAAATTCTTATTTACAATGATGGCCTAACCCTAACCAGGACGACGCTGGGCCAATTGTGCCCCGCCCAATCACGGCCGGTTGTCACACAGCCTGGAATCGAACCAGGGTCTGTAGTGACACCTCTAGCACTGAGATGCAGTGCCTTAGACCGCTGTGCCACTCAGGGATAGCATCACAAATGAATATATAAGTACCACTTTAAGCTTGAATCAGCTGTGTAGGCAAAAACAAAAATGTCCACCTCTTTGAGTTCCCAGAACCAGGACTGTGAACCACTGCTCTTCATTTGGACCTCTTCATCTGCAGACAGGCTTTCACAGCTCTCTGTATCTGAAGACAGAAAACATCACATCAAACAGACTTCATCATACTCAAATTAGACAGCACTGAATATTATGTTACTATTATCTCAGTCCTCACTTCTAGGGACCGGAACTACCAACTACCAAAATAATGGGCAACTGGGCATTTTCATACATGACCCTAAGCATGATGGGAGGTTATTGTTTGATTAACTTAGAACCCACACCTGTATGGAAGCACCTGTTCTAAATATACTTTGCATCCTTCATTTACTCTAGAGTTCCCTTTATTTTGGTAGTTACCTGTATATCAGTCGTGGAAAAGGTTAACTATTAATCTCTTGATTCTAGCCATCCCGGATCCGGGATCGTGAATACAGCCTCAAGCTCATTACCATAACGCAACGTTAACTATTCATGAAAATCGGAAATGAAATTAAATAAATATGCTAGTTCTCAAGCTTAGCCTTTTGTTAACAACACTATCATCTCAGATTTTCAAAATATGCTTTTCAACCATAGCAAAACAAGCATTTGTGTAAGATTATTGATAGCTAGCGTAGCATTTAGCGTAGCATTTAGCGTGCAACATTTTCACAAAAACAAGAAAAGCATTCAAATAAAATCATTTACCTTTGAAGAACTTCAGAAATTTTCAATGAGGAGACTCTCAGTTAGATAGCAAATGTTCAGTTTTTACAAAAATATTATTTGTATAGACAAATCGCTCTGTTTTCTTCATCACGTTTGGGTAAGAAAAAAAACGAAAGTTAAGTCATTAAAACTCGAACTTTTTTCCAAATTAACTCCATAATATCGACAGAAACATGCATGGCAAACGTTGTTTAGAATCAATCCTCAAGGTGTTTTTCACATATCTATTTGATGATAAGTCATTCGTGGCAGTTTAGTTAATCCTCTGAAGAAATGGAACGCACATGGACCTGGAGATTACGCAATAATTTCGACGCAGGACACCGGGCGGACACCTGGTAAATGTAGTTTCTTATGGTCAATCTTCCAATGATATGCCTACAAATATGTCACAATGCTGCAGACACCTTGGGGAAACGACAGAAAGGGCAGGCTCATTCCTGGCGCATTCACAGCCATATAAGGAGACATTGGAACACAGCGCCTTCAGAATCTGGGGCATTTCCTGTATGAAACTTCATCTTGGTTTCGCCTGTAGCATTAGTTCTGGGGCACTCACAGATAATATCTTTGCCGTTTTGGAAACGTCAGAGTTTTTTCTTTCCAAAGCTGTCAATTACATGCATAGTCGAGCATCTTTTCGTGACAAAATATCTTGTTTAAAACGGGAATGTTTTTTATTCAAAAATTAAAAGAGCGCCCCCTATCTCGAAGAAGTTAATACTGCAGTTTTGACCACCTGGAGGCTTTCATCACCAGTCAAATGGATAGTTCTAATACAGTACATAGATCACAGATAACCAGGTAGATATATCTACTGTAATTGAATGGAAATGGTTAACTGGTAATACAATGGCTCATGGCCACATGGAGGTTTCCTCACCAGTAGGGCCCTGTAAAATCTGTGATGCGGAGAACGTGGATGGAATTACGGAATCCAGACATTAAAACTAAATTCAATAATGTTCAAAAACATTTAGTAGGAAATCAATTAAATGTACTGAACTTATTAGAACATTAATTAATTTGTTCAAGAGTATGAGAGAATGGTGTTGGGATGTATAGCGGCCGTTTTGCGGGCTCCTGACATTATACTATTTTGTGGGAGTTTTTGCACTGATCTTCTTTTGTACATAATGTTTCCGCCATTCCGGTCCTACGACCGAAAACAGTTTTTGCACATCAGAACAGTGATCAAAAACCCTTATTTGAATGAAGAATTATACTTCAATGACTCGGCCGAGCAGATCATACTGCTCACCCAGGACCAGGCCCACTTAAATTTGGAAGAGGAAAAGACGGCAATATACAGTAGAGGCCGACTTGGCGACACCCTATGTAAACTACGGCGACGAGTAACTAAACAGCCTCTACCCTCTGTTCTATTGGCGAATGTACAATCACTGGAGAACAAACTAGACAAACTCAGTTCGAGACTATCCCATGAATGGGGCCTGAAGAACTGTAATATCTTATGATTCACGGAGTCATGGCTGAATGAGGGCATGCTTAGTATAAATCTAGCTGGTTTTTCTATGCATCAGCAGGACAGAATGGCAGAGTCTTGTAAACTCAAGGGCGGGGTTTCCCTTTGTTAACAGCTGGTGCGCAATCTCTAATATTAAGGAATTCTCAAGGTTCTGCTCGCTTGAGTTAGAGTACCTCATGATAAGTTGTAGACCCTACTATTTACCAAGAGACTTTTCATCTATATTTTTCACAGCTGTCTATTTACCAACACAAACTGATGCTGGCACTAACACCGCACTCACCGAGCTATATAGGGCCACAAGCTAACAAGAAAATGCTCATCCAGAGGCATCACTCTTAGTGGCTGGTGATTTTAAGGCAGGAAAACTGAAATCCATTCTCTACATAGTGCACTACTTTTGATGGGCTCTGGTCAAAAGTAGTGCACTATATAGGAGATATCCTTGTATAGCCCAGCGCTGACAAAGTCTCCAACTACTATTGAAATGGTAGAAGTAGCTAGTTAATATTCACATAAAGAGCTAGAGGTAACTACATACAACATTATTTATCAGATATTAATCAGATATAATTTACTTCATGTTATTGAATGTTCTCCTTATAATTCAAGCAGTAAGAGGAATGGTTTATTTGTGCAGTTTGGGTACTGAACTAAAACTGGTAGGTCTTTATCAATGACTTGGATTTCCCAAGTCCATTTAACATTCCTTGATCAATAGCTAAGTCCATTGACAGGAAGAGTGGCAGGTGTATCTCACAATGTTAACTGTGAGCATGAATATATTTTCCCAAAGTGTGTGAAACCAGCAACAGAGCCAGGCTTGATTGTTTTTAACACTCGAGTATTGACTACACTCTAAGAAGAAGGTTCTTAGCGGTTCTAAAAAAGGTTCTATATATACTGTAAACCCAGTTTATAAACCCAGTGAAGGCAAAGAACCTTGAGGGTTCTTTCTCTACCCCAAAGTGTAATGTGGACTTTAGCCAACAACAGCTAACCAAAACTAGCATTAAATTCTAAAATGACAGCTCATTTTTTTTACGTGATGGGCAGTGGGCTGACTGAGAGGAGGTATGTATCTAAATTATAATAAATTATTCATTATAAGTCTTGGTGATTCAATAGTTAATCATTACATGATTTGCTCATTCTGGCAGAGGATCTACTCTTTCGGCTACTGCTGATGACAACAACGGCATGTTCTTCTAATCGACATCATATTTATTATATCTATTTATATTTATATTTATTTATATTTAGTCTTCAATTTGGCAGATTAACTCATATTTATTTCTGAAGATTAACTTGTTTATTTCTGAAGATGAACTAATGTTTTTGCTTCTCATTTCTTCTTCTCAAAAACCAACCAGGAAACAACCCATCTTGTATCTTGTACTGTTCCATAAAGGAATCAGCCAGAGTTGCTACCAAGATTGACGTTGGCCATCATTCAAATAAAGAGATGCCTCCCAGGCTATCGGTGCTTACAGTGACAATAAAACTATGCTGGTATTCTTTTGTACATTATTCTATTGTTTATTATGTTATATTCTTAGCTAGGTATAGTACTATTTATTAGTATAAGCCATAATTCATGAATGGCACCAAACAGGGTTCTTTATGGAACCAATTTTGGTTCAGTTAAGAAGAACCCTTCAGGTTCTGTATTTAGTTCTGTGAATAAGAACCCATAGGGTTCTGATCAAAGAGCCCTATAAAAGGGTTATATTGTATATAAACCTTTTAGGGGTTTTATATATGAACCAAGCAATATAACTGTTTTTGCTTCTATATGAGTGTACGATTGCTACATCAACACCCTCCTCTGTTTCTATACACATAGCCTCACAGCCTTAAAAAAGGATGGCATGGTTTTTAGGTGAACCTGTCCACCGTCCATTTGGTCCCCCGTGCAGTTGGTGCCAAAGTGGGAGTGTTGACACAATTAGGCATCTTTTTTTATACAGGCACCTCAGGCCCAGCCTCTATGGGGCTTTGAGGAAG
Organism: Oncorhynchus nerka; assembly: GCF_034236695.1. Taxonomy (NCBI): domain Eukaryota; kingdom Metazoa; phylum Chordata; class Actinopteri; order Salmoniformes; family Salmonidae; genus Oncorhynchus; species Oncorhynchus nerka. The sequence goes on along the minus strand of NC_088414.1, from coordinate 16,687,163 downwards.
CTGTGGGCTGGTAATTAGCTGAATAACTAAAAAGTTATTAACCCCACAGTGTTTTGCTGTTAGCGGCTAATATTATCCTGCCTAATTAGCCCTCTCGTTGCGTTATGTGGCCTCGTTCCAGATATGTGCCACGATGTTCCCAGGAATGTGAGTAAGTATTTTGGAGAGTAACCACACCCTGAAAATACCTCACTGAAATATGGAGAAGGGGATACCTGCATTCCAACATGGCGACCGGCATAAGGGTGAGAGGGTGTGCCGGAAGGAAAATAGTGGGAGTGTGGAAAGGTCAAAAGCTCTCTTCTATAGGTTAGACGGTTTTGATTGAGCTGTGTTTTTTTTCCTTCTGTTTCTTACCACGCAACTGGAGCTACTGTACCGCCAGGGTTTGGTCTTCTGCCCAATTATGAGTCTGAGTCATAGTTCACTGTTAGTTTTACAAAAATAATTGTACATTTTCAGTTATAAAACTGACGATTGTTCATTTTTTATGAAAAGTACTGATGATGGGTGTACTGTTGCTCAATGCGTTGTATGTGTGTGCTTACTGTGACTGTCACCCTGTTATCGGCTAGGTAGCTACTGCAGGACAGAAGTGCTTGTCAAGTGTGAGTATTGTTACAATGTTGCCGTTTTGTTATCGTTCATGCCCTTCTCATTGAGTAGTAGACTGTATGTATGTATCAAGGTGAGATCTAGATGGTTAACAATAAGAGTTATTTAATGTGTAGGCTGCTATAGCTACTTGAAATAAAATCATGTGAGAGAAAACATTTGCATCGTAGTTACCGCTGGCGACACGACCGTGATACCTAGTAGGAAGCACTTAAAGTTGGCAGGCACAATATCGGTGATGGATGCCAAATCAACCACACAAAAGGGTCTTGAGTGGCAACAATACTGCCCAATTAGCTGATTAGCTTTCCATACACCAACTGCTTTCGACACTCCCAATCACCCAAACCTCGATGCCATATTGGGCTGCAGCTACCCATACTTGGAAATATGAGTAAGAGCTACTGAGCAAACTCCACAAAACTCCACTGGTACACACTCCAAGCAAAAATAGAGATTCTTCTTTAAACGTGCATTATGCAAAAATTCCTCTGCCATTTCCTGATTGCAAAAATTCTAATAGTTTGCCTAATTTTAGTTTGTGTGACAAAACAAGCAATGTATCGGGTAGAGAATCTAAACCGCTGTTAAAGATATTTATCTTTTCAATAACCAATCATGTTGTATTTTCAGCTGTTTGAAGCTGGTGTACAAAACCAAAAGTAAAAGACGCAAAAATGTAACTTCAGAACAGGAAGCATAGAAATAGCGTGCATAGAACATATCTGCAGCTTCTTTAACTTGCTTTTGATGAGAATGGCAGATCTGTAACTCACATATCTATGTGAATTTGGCCGGGTCACCCAAAGAGTTACATATTGCAGCTTTAACCCTAAATGTGCTCGACTAGGGTCTATTGTTCTGGGTTGCAGTCAGGTAAACAAGGCACATCTTGTTTGGAAGGGAATAGCATGAAGAGCAAAGCAACACATCATGCTCTGTCCCTGCCTCATAAAGAGCATGAGAATGAGGGATCTCCTCTTTTAACTGCGCTGTGTGCTTAGAAAATACTGCTTGTTGATGTTTTTCATTGTCTTTGTGAAATGCAGCCGACCTTATTCAAAGGCTAGTCACATTGATAAATATTTACAATGATGAGAACGTTGGTGGTGGTATGGCAGGGGATTGTTGGGAAGGGAAGAAGGGGGAGGGTTGAGAGGGTGGAGGACTGACTGGCGCATCAATTCCCAAGATGCATTCCTTTCCTGCATCCTCTGTGGAGAGGATGTTTGATATCTGTCAGGGCTAGAGCACAATCTTACTGCTGTAGACCAAAAAACAATGTTAACTACCCGAACCTACACACACACACAGGAGTAGCTTCAAGTTTTATTAGTCGTATGTACGGATACGCATGGTATACAGTGCATTCAGAAAGTATTCAGACCCCTTGACTTTTTCCACATTTTGTTACGTTACAGCCTTATTCTCAAACTGATTAAATCTGGGGGGGTTATTGTCAATCTACACACAAAACCCCATTAGACATTTTTGCACATAAAAAAAATTATACTAACTGAAATATCACATTTACATAAGTATTCAGACCCTTTACTCAGTACTTTGTTGAAGCACCTTTGGCAGCAATTACAGCCCGGAGTCTTCTTGGGTGGGACGCTACAAGCTTGGCACACCTGTATTTGGGGAGTTTCTCCAATTCTTCTCTGCAGATCCTCTCAAGCTCTGTCAGGTTGGATGGGGTGCGTTGCTGCACAGCTAATTTCAGGTATCTCCAGAGATTTTAGATCCAGGCTCTGGCTGGGCCACTCAGGGACATTCAGAGCCTTGTCCCATAGCCCGTCCTGCGTTGTCTTGGCTGTGTGCTTAGGGTCGTTGTCCTGTAGGAAGATTAACCTTCGCCCGTGCCTGAGGTCCTGTGCACTCTGGAGCAGGTTTTCATCAAGGAGCTCTCTGTACTTTGCGCCGTTCATCTATCCCTCGATCCTGACTAGTCTCCCAGTCCCTGCTGCTAAAGAACATCCCCACAGCATGATGCTGCCACCACCATGCTTCAAATCAAATCAAATGTATTTGTCACGTGCGTCAAAAATAACCTTACAGTTAAATGCTTACTTACAGGCTTTAACCAATAGTGCAAAAAAGGTATTAGGTGAACAATAGGTAAGTAAAGAAATAAAAACAGCAGTAAAAAGACAGTGAAAAACAGTAGCGAGGCTATATACAGTAGCGAAGCTACATACAGACACAGGTTAGTCAGGTTAAAGTGACTATGCGTATATGATGAACAGAAGGTAGCAGTAGCGTAAGAGGTGATGGTGGGTGGTGGGTGGCAGGACACAATGCAGTTCTCCGGTTAGCCAATGTGCAGGAGCACTGGTTGGTCGGGCCAATTGAGGTAGTATGTACATATGTACATGAATGTATAGTTAAAGTGACTGTTCATATATGATAAACCGAGAGTAGCATCAGCGTAAAAGAGAGGTTGGGGGGAAGGCACACAATGCAGATAGTCCGGGTAGCCATTTGATTACCTGTTCAGGAGTCTTATGGCTTAGGGGTAAAAACTGTTGAGAAGCCTTCACCGTAAAGATGGTGCCAGGTTTCCTCCAAATGTGACGCTTGGCATTCAGGCCAAAGAGTTCAATCTTGGTTTCATTAGACCAGAGAATCTTGTTTCTCCTTTAGGTGTCTTTTGGCAAACTCTAGGCGGGCTGTCAAGTGGCTTTAACTGAGGAGTGGCTTTCGTCTGGCTACTCTACAATAAAGGCATGATTGGTGGTGTCAGTCCCTGATCTGTTCACATGTCTTTGTGCTTGTCTCAACCCCCCTCCAGGTGTTGCCCATCTTTGTCATTATACCGAGTGTATTTATGCCTGTGTTCTCTGTTTATTTGTTGCCAGTTCGTTTTGTTTCATCAAGCCTACCAGTTTTTTTCACGTGCTCCTGTCTGTCTCTAGTTCCTGTTTTCTAGCTTTCCCGGTTTTTGACTATCCCTGACCTTGAGCCTGCCTGTCGTTCTGTAATTTGTCATACCACCCTGGATTACTGACCTCTGCCTGCCTAGACCCTGAGGCTGCCTACAGTTCTGTACTTTTCAGACTCTGCTCTGGACTACTGACCTCTGCCTGCCCTTGACCTGTAGTTTGCCTACCCCCCCCCCCCCCCCCCCCGTTTTTGTAATAAACTTTTGTTACTTTGAAACTCTGCTTCTGGGTCTTCTCCTGAACATTGTCAGGTGGAGTGTTGTAGAGATGGTTGTCCCTTGGAAGGTTCTCCCATCTCCACAGAGGAACTCTGGAGCTCTGTCAGAGTGACCATCGAGTTCTTGGTCACCTCCCTGACCAAGGCCCTTCTCCCCCAATTGCTGAGTTTGGCCAATCGGCCAGCTCTAGGAAGAGTCTTGGTGGTTCCAAACTTCTTCCATTTATGAATGATGGAGGCCACTGTGTTTTTGGGGACCTTCAATGCTGCAGAAATGTTTTGGTGCCCTTCCCCAAAGCTGTGCCTCGACACAATCCTGTCTCGCAGATCTATCGACAATTCCTTCGACCTCACCTCATGTGGGACCTTATATAAACAGGTGTGTGCCTTCCCAAATCATGTCTAATCAACTGAATTTACCACAGGTGGACTCCAGACAAGTTGTAGAAACATTTCAAAGATGATCAATGGAAACAGGATGCACCTCAATTTCAAGTCTCATAGCAAAGGTTCTGAATACTTATGTAAATAATCATTTTTATTTTTAATACATTTGCAAAAATGTCTAAAATCCTGTTTTTGCTATGTCATTGTGGGGTATTGTGTGTAGATTGATGAGGGAAAAAATGTATTAAATCAATTTTAGAACAAGGCTGTAGAATGTACAGAATGTGGAAAAAGTCAAGGAGTCAGAATACTTTCCGAATGCACTGTACATCATCCAACGAAGTGCTTACTTGCAGGTTCCTTCTCGACAATGCAAACAATTAGAAGTAATAAAGGATAAGAATACGAACCTTGGCAGTCAAATTGATTAATTTTATCATAAGTATAATACAGGAAGGTACAATTTATAGTCCAATATTTACATGTGTATTGGGGAATGGGGGATGGGGGTAAGTGTAGAAATATAGCAGTGAAGTAAGAGTCTAGTAGCAGTGTGTGTGTGTGTGTGTGTGTGTGTGTGTGTGTGTGTGTGTGTGTGTGTGTGTGTGTGTGTGTGTGTGTGTGTGTGTGTGTGTGTGTGTGTGTGTGTGTGTGGTGTAGATGTGTGCGTGAGTGATTGCATGTGTGCTGAGGTGCGGAGAATCAGTGCAGGTGGTCAGTCCAGTTCAAGTGTTCAGCAATCTGATGGCTTGTGGATAGAAACAGTCTCTGAGCCTGTTGGTACAGTATCAGACCTTATACTCCTTTACCGTCTGCCCAACACTAAGAGAGAGAACAGCTTGTGTGTGGGGTCCTTCCTCAGGCACCGTTTCGAGTAAATGTTCTGGATGGTATGGGAGCACGTTCAGGGTCCCAGTGATATACTGGGCAGTCTTCACCTCCTGCTGGAGGCCCTTGCGGTCGTGGACGGAGCAATTCCCATAGCAGGCCGCGATGCAACCGGTCAGGCCGCTCTCGATGGTACCGTGGTAGTATTTGGAGAGGTCCCGGGGTGGCATGCCACATTTCTTCAGCCGCCTTAGAAAGTAGAGACACGGTTGCGCCCTCTTGACAAGAGTGGTGGTGTTGATGGTCAATTAAAATGTCCTCGGTGATGTGGATGCAGAGGAACTTAAAACTTGTGACTCTGTCTCCTGCAGTCCAGTTGATGTGGATCGGGGCTTGCTCCCTCCTCTGCTTCCTGAAGGAGTACTCAACTTACACAAGCACAAACGCACACACTCCGCTAGATTACAAATGGAATCAGAGAACAATCTATGGTGTGCATTTTTTGTTTTATTCAGTGTGTGTGCTCCCACTGGGAATGACAAGGGGGAGGTGAGCAATGAGATTACCCCTCTGCTGGTACAGACAAGCCTCTCTCACAGGCAGCAGAGTACTACGTCCAATCTAGAAAACATCTCTCACAGAGAGACGCAACCGAGAGGGGTTACATTAGAGTCTGATTAACATGAGGAGATAAAAGGTGCATATGTATGGTGCACGTGTATATGTCCTCTGTCTGATTTCAATTTCCCAACGCTTCAATTAGACACCAGGGATGAAGGTGGTGGGGGTAGATGGAATGGAGGGGAAACGTGTATATCCACGGCTCTGAGGCATGAACGTTGTTACCCGCCGTCTCGAGCCATCTCTCACTGAGAGTATCAGATTTCATTATGCGATGCCGGCTTTTGGTTAAGGCCGGAGATTTAATCAAATGAATAATCATCCGGTTGCCACTAATGATGAATCACAGAGCATTCGCCGATCGTTTTGCATGTCACAAAGGCAAAACTGCTAACACAAAGCACTTGGTGCATAGCGTGGCGTGTCTGGTGTGAAATCAAAAGTCAAATGTGGAGATCCGTGGATTAAATATGGCCTCTAGTGAGTGGTACTGCTTACCCAGAAGGAGAATCCTCCATATCCCCCTGCTTCTATTCATCACGCCTAATCCATAAACGTACCATAAATCAGCTTTGGAGCTTAATTTGATTAATTAGCTAATTAATTAAAGGCAAAATGATTGAGAGAATGCCTGGATGAGAGTCTGTTCCACGGGATGCTAGCACATGGTTTTTAGACTCTTGTAAATCCATCAATTTATATTTTGATAATAGATAAAGCACTGCCCAGCAATATACATGGAACAGATAATAGATGAAAAATGGCTAGGAAGAAAAACATGGATATGGGGCGTGGCGTTATAAGACAGGAGGAGACTTTCCATTAGGTAATAAAATAGTACTGTAGCTAAAATGGTGTAGAGTCAGGGCTTTCTGAACAATATAGCTACACTGAAATTATGCAAGGAATGAGGAAAAGCAGGGTTGATCATTCTTCAGAGAGTGTGTGTGTGAGAGCGCTAGCTAGCTAACCCACCTGCAGCTCTTGCAGAGGAGGGGGGAGAAGAGAGAGCTCCAAGTGTTGGTCTAAATCATTGATGGCTTATTCTGAGAACCTGCAGATCAGAGGAACAAGCTCCTAACACAGAGCGCCGTTTCACATTAAAGGAGTCGCAGGTAGAGGGCTCTCTGAACTGCTGCTGCTGCTGCTGTTAAACGTTATAGTAACCGACACCAATGGATGTGAGAGGCCTAGGTGGGAAGGAATACTACTCTATGCTTAAAGATGGCTGTTTCTAAAAGAGAGACTGCAGGGAAAGGACGACGGACGAGGGTATTTGGAGTTCAGAGACTAAGCAGAGTAATGGGTGATAAGGGTCTATGGGTGATAAGGGATCAACTTGAATAGATCCTTCATGGATCACAAGAGACATGACAAAGCCATTTCCCCCAGGGATTACTGATAATAAACATCTGAAATTGGGTTGCAGAAGGGTTACCATCACTAATGAATGCATGTCAGTATGGTAATAGGTCAACTATTGATGCTGCCTAAGGTGCTGCCTGATTTCCCCAAGGGTGTATTCACCTGGGCATCTCAACCTGTAACCTCCCCTTCTCCTCTTCCCCTTCATCCTCCACCTCATCCTCCTCCACCCCCACCTCCACCCCCACCTCCTCCTACTATCCTGTTCCTTACATTGTTGGCCTCATTTATTTTTTATTTAACCTTCATTTAATTAGACAAGTCAGTTTTGGAACAAATTCTTACTTACAATGACGGCCTACGGCCAAACCCTCCACTAACCCGGATGACGCTGGGCCATTTGTGCGCCGCCCTATGGGACTCCCGATCACGGCCGGTTGTGCTAACACTTCTGTGGTGGCTATCAGACGGAGACAAGCTGAAGGGTGACATTGAGGAGGCAGGGAGGGTTGGACACCGCGGTCCATAAATCAGATCCTGTCTCGGGAGGCAGACACATGACCCCCCCACCCCCCCACCTAGACCCTGCACCAGCCCCATCCACTCCTCATCTGCCACAGACAGCCCCAGTCTGATCCAATCTGGTACATGCTGACATGTATAACTTGTTTGATTTCCTCTCTTTGATTGAAACACACAATCTCATCTGCAGGGAAGGCAGTTCTGGAGGGTTTAAATTAAGACAATTAAGGTAAGGAGCACTTTACTCCAAAGGTTGGGCAAATATTGATATGGCGGTTTTATTTGGTCTCCTGGTCTTTCTCTGCATGTTAGCATGCTTTTCTTATGGGTTTCTTTCATGTATGTTCATCACACATAGTTGACAGTCTTGAAAGATCTACAACATCTCATCAAATGAAACATGAAAAATCCACGAGTAGCATGGACCAATAGCTGTCTTCGGCATGTTTTCCATGTTACCCACCATTTATCCCTATGGCTGACGCTAATTAAAAATCAATCATTTTTTCCCAAAATAATTAATTGAAGATACTGTATGTCTGTTGACCCAATATCTTTGAAAGAAGAGTATGAGCAAGTCCCTGCGTCATTATCTGATGTTATGGGTCATCCATGTATAATAATCCCTATGGGTTTCGTCACACACACTCACACATCCAGGGATTGTCATGGAGGATATGGGTGTGTGTAACAAAAGGAAGCTTGACAGGTTGATAACAGCACTTACTTTCTTTTAAAAACGCTATAAGGTGCTTCCATAAAGCTGAATAAAAAGCATGCATTGAAAGTACCAAAGCCAGACTCTCTCTCAGATAAGGTGTTTTTGTGTGTTTTTTTTTACAGCTGCACTGGTCTGAATGTGAATGGAGGGAGAAGGCATGATCGGAATGAGAAAAGAAGACACGGTCTCCGGGGGGGCTGAATAAATGTGACTTCACGTAATCTGTATGTGTATCACAACAATGCAAGACGGCCTTCATACTTTAGGCTATCTGTGTCTTCAGAGAGGGTTCTGGCGTCTTGCTAAGTCTGTTGATGAATAACATTATAGCCTTCTGCAAGAGAGAATATAACACAGGAATCGGATATGATGTGAATATTTCTTATTAACAGTGTGATTTCGACTTCCTGTGTGTGTATGGATCTATAGTATTTTTTATGTTCTACGGTATGCCATTGTCTTTGAGCTTTTTTGGTTATACTTCAGTACACACACACACACACACACACACACACACACACACACACACACACACACACAAAGCCAGAAAGTACAAAAGCCGAAGATATTCATTAATGCCCAGTTGACGTGTATGTCTGTTTGTAAAGACTGTAATCTTAACCTGTCCAATGGGAATGCCCATTAGGCAGTGCTGGCAGTGGAGATGTGGAATGCACCAGGTTGAGATGCACAGTGTGATAAACACAATTACAGGCAGACAGATACCGTCTCAGACACTGGCTCGCAATTTTTTAATTTATATATGGCAAGAAAATATGTTAAAAAGTCCCTCGGCATGAATATCCATACTCAGAATAGACAAGATATAAACTGAAAAGTTGTAACGACGTTCTTCGTTTGTCGAAAGAAAGTCGGACCGAAATGCAGCGTGGTGGTTACTCACGTCTTTAACGAAACAAAATAGCGATACATGAAAATAACTGAATAAATACAAAAACAACAAACGGAACGTGAAACCTATTACAGCCTATCTGGTGAACACTACACAGAGACAGGAACAATCACCCACGAAATACACAGTGAAACCCAGGCTACCTAAATACGGTTCCCCATCAGAGACAACAAGAATCACCTGACTCTGATTGAGAACCGCCTCAGGCAGCCAAGCCTATACTAGACACACCCCTAATCAACCACAATCCCAATGCCTACAAAAACCCCAATAAGACAATACAATAACCCCATGTCACACCCTGGCCTGAACAAATAATTAAAGAAAACACAAAATACTAAGACCAAGGTGTGACAAAAGTAGACATGAAAACCTTGTGTTCCTTATACATATCCCGGGCTTGGAGAGAGAGGTGAAAAGATGACAGGGTTAGGCATGGTACCAAAACCTGCTCCAAAAAGCCTTCACATTGTTATCAATAGAACGTCTCTTCAATGTTCTGTTTTGTTATACACAATCATTCAATTGCCTTAGGTCATGTTTGAGGTAATGTGATGTAGTCTCACCAAATATGCAATGATTATGTGACGTCATCAGGGCCATAGCTACATATGAGCAGATCGAGGTCCAGACCTCTGTAATGTGGTTGTGCATCAGCAGTTTTCCTCTTGTTATATGTCATTCACTGACAGTCACTCAATTAGCCCATATCTGTTCAAACATTTTAGACTGGTATATAAGTCTAGTTAGTCTAGCCAGCTATCTAAACTTGTAGTAATCATCAAGTTTTTAAATTGTATAGCAATGCAGTAAATGCGCTTGAACTTTTTTTAAATTGGAAATTTGAATTGGAAACACAACATTTCAAAAACATGAATATAATATTACAGCAAGGTCGGCGACTTGAGATTGTAATGCAAGGATATTACCCCTTGGCTCAGATAACTTAATACTGCTTTTGTTTCGGAACTAATAAAGCTTAATGTATTTTTACATGTTTCAGCCCTCAAGCCTTCAGATAAATGACAGTCAGACTGTTGGACCTGATCTGAATAGAAAATGTGGGAAGAGAAGGTGTTTGTGTGTATTGGCAATGCATCTCTGGATAGCTTTATGCCTCTTTTTGCTCTTTTTGCATGAAATTGTGTTGATAATGATAGAGTCAAGGGTCAAACAGTCTGGTAGGAATTTTAACACCATCATAGAGACTGCTTAACCTCTCATGTTTTTCATTCAAATGCTGTCTTTGTGCATATGATTTGAAACATTTCGGAAAAGTTTCAACAGGCTATAGTTCAAACACGTTTACATTGTTATATTTGACATTTTAGTAATTCCAGAGCGACTTGAAGTTGCTATCAGCAAAGTCAGTGCTAGTTCACAAGGTGAAACATCTGTCTGTGCCCTACTATACTACTATGGCTGATCCTGTAAAACAACACATTTCATTGCACCTATCCAGTGTGTGACAATACAACATCTATTTTCATTTAGTAGGGAAAAGTGTTAGTTCTTGAAAGTAAAAAAAATTCAAATTGTGGGGGAGGGAGGGGTGCTGTTGGAGTTTTAAGATATTCTTTGAAGGGGTAGGGTTTCAGACGTTTTTGGAACATGGGAGGTAGCATAATACAGACATACATACACGTGTACATACAAAGCTTGGTACAATACAGCTGTCACTTTATTAATTAAACTTGTTACACAGAGTCTCTCTCCTTAATGGTGACTTTGAACATCACAACACAAAGATGTCATAATTCTATCTTTTATATTCACAACAACAAAGTGCTACTCATCTGCTATAGAAGAGTATGGATAATCTGATTGTCTGTTCTCCATTGCGAGCCCTCTGATTTTGTGTAATTGTGATGATTTCTGTTTTTTTCCGAATTGGTTTGTAGTTTTCTGTGATGTCTTTTGAAATGCCAGAGTAATGAGGGGTAGAAAATAAAACAGCTTCTGTATTTCAGAGGCATTCGCACTATTTTCAGTCCAAAGAGTTTGCTGCTGGCGATATGTATATTTAATTGGGTGTCAGTTGGCTCCCTGAACACTCACTTGTATATTCTGGGGGTTCCTGGTCTTTAACGACAACAAAAAAAGCCATAACATGTATCACTGGTTTGCTAAATAGCCCAACTGGGAAAAGATAATGATAATATCTATTTATGATTTTATACAGGAACCATATTTGAAATAGAGATCCATGGGTTCCGGAGGAATGGAGGAGACTTAACTATTCTTTAAAGCTAGAATCCTTTGTTGCTACATACATTTTGGGATTTATAAATGTATGATACACTGGTGGAAAAAGTACCCAATTTCTCATACTTAAGTAAAAGTAAAAATACCTTTAATAGAAAATGAATCAAGTAAAAGTGAAAGTCACCCAGTAAAATACTAAGTGAGTAAAAGTCTAAAAGTATTTGCTTTTAAATATACTTAAGTATCAAAAGTAAATGTATTTTATTGTTTTTTTTAAAGCAATCCAGAAATCACAATTCTCATTTTATTTATTTATGAATAGCCAGGGTCACACTCCAACAATCAGACATAATATACAAACAAAGCATTTGTGTTTAGTGAGTCCACCAGATCAGTGGGAGTAGGGATGACCAGGGATGTTCTCTTGATAAGTGTGCGAATTGGACCATTTTCTGTCCTGCTAAGCATTCAAAATGTAACAAGTAATTTTGGGCATCACGGAAAATGTATGGAGTAAAAAGTACATAATTATCTTTAGGTTTTGCAGTAAAGTAAAAGTTGTCAAAAATATAAATAGTAAAGTAAAATACAGATACTGCAAAAAACTACTTAAGTAGTACTTTAAAGGTATTTTTACTTAAATACTTTACACCACTGATACTGTATACCCATTGATTCTTGAAGAACATAACTTATAAATGCCTCAGGATCTTGGTTCAAATCACACACCCAATCAGAACCCAAAATATAAGATAGTTTTACTCCAATGTTTGTAAACAATGTAAATGTAAACAAACTCTGAATAGTCTCAAAAGTCCTTGCATCAAAAGCTCTGTCTACACATTTGAGAATGGTTACATTTCTCCAAGCCAATCCCACAGCTTTTTACCAAAACTAAGGCGGTGTGGGTGTGTTGTGCAAGACAAAACCAGCAACCTACATCAGTCAGTTGGCTCTATCTATAACTGCAGACTGGTGGGCCCTTACAGCATATCATCATTTTATAAGTACTGCAAGGCCCCATTTGTCAATAATTTCACAATGCTGTGTAAACTCCCCAGTGCCCATTTAAGTCAGTCATCCCCACAGTGCCTAACTCTGCGGATTTTTTTCAATGGAATGAGGGCACAAACACAGAAGGGCTTTACTAAAACATGTTAGTGTGCTTAGGTGTAAGAAGGATGCACTCTCCTAAATGAATGTTACAAATGTCCTATATCCATTTCCATCCTTGAGGAATGGAGATGGCTATAATGTAAAACATATATTATTGTGTATCTTGATCAACTAGGCCTTCCTCAATGTTAATGTCATTGGAAGAAGCCAGGTGATTAATACCAATGGGCATGTCAGACAGAAGACTCAAGGTCCTATCAGGAAACAGATAAGTTATTACCCAAACTAGTCAATACGCCGCCATCTGTCTAACCTTGGCAGACCCATGGCTGTTATAATTATCATTATATGAGGTCAAATATTACCAAATCTCTCAACTTCGTAAAGGTTGAGAGCAGGGCCTAGCCTTGTCGACTTGTCAAACACGAATAGGTCCATGACATTGATGCATAGTGTACTTCAAGAGACGCGAAGTTGAAATGCCTCGAGGCATGACTCATGTAAAGAATCAGACACCAGTTGTTCGATGTTTTTCTATAGATTAAACTTGAAGGCCAACGAGAAATACTTAATAATGTTGACTGACTTCTTTTGACAGAAGCGGCGCAGTCCGGTGAGACTGCCCAGTGCCCAGGCTTTCACCTCACCTTCTGTACAACGTGAGAGAAACCTGGAGCCGAGGCTTCCTTCGTAGAGATACTTATATGTCATATGTTGTTTCCATGTAAACTAGTCCACTGTAGGCTTGCATCACATAGGCCAAGTAGGCTACACACAAGTGTTTGCAACATCACCTGGTCTTATAACCTATTGGTGTACCTATATCAACTTTCTTGGTAGGTAAGCCTTTGAACTATGGGTAGCATCATGTGTAGGTCTCTACGTTAATTTGGCTAATGATGAATTGATAGGCCAACGGGCAACCTTTCACCCTGCGAAACAATACTTTTTTCATTTGAACAAAATGCAGAGATGGCATCTCTGTTGCGCATGTATAGGCCTATCTGATGTGCACACTGTTGTGCCTGCAACTCTGAAACCGAGGGTCTAAATATTAAAAAGATGTCACAAATGTAATAATATGCACATTCTAAGTGGACTGAATAATGCGTATATATATCGCCTCCTCCCATTCTGCAACTGGCTAAATTCCTCTCCACTCTCTCATCGTGCGTCTGTCTCAGTCTCTGACACACGGCGTAGGGAGCACAAGCCTATCTTCGTTTGCTTGTGTTACAGAGGGAATATTTAACGGGTTAATTTTCTTTGCCTCATGGGCATATTGGATATTCTGAAATAAATGCAGACTCTTATGCCGAAAGTATAAGTTATATTTCTTTGTAAATACTGGTAACCGTTGGCGTAATTGGGTGGTCCACCAAGGAACAGCAATATGACTGAGATGGTTTTTCAGGAGGCGGATCTTGGTGAAAACAAACTGTTTAATCTTTTTAAAGGCATTTTCGGCTCTATGTGATATGTGTTTCATGTGTTTACGCGCAACAGTGAGGTAGAATTCTCGTCCAAATTGGACCGCATATCAGAGGGATCCGGGTCTGGGTGATTTATTTGGTGAATGCGGCGGCCAGGGTCGGTGTCTGAGCGCTGCTGGAGCAGCGAGTGGCAGGGCATGATTTCTCAAATGTTTCAGTTCGCGCGGCGCATTTGGATTATTTTTCCAGAGATGCTCCTGCTTCCCATGTTTTGGTTTTTATCTCAGGCTCTTGCAGCACCATCTCTGACGGCCGAACAGATGGATATGGGGGTGGTAAGTGCCTATATTCTTCTGACACTTTACACTGAATATTTGAACATAGGCTACTGCAGTGGACACATTTTTCTTGGTTAAATAGGCTACGTATAACTAAACTTTTATCCACATAGGCCGACAATAGGCTGTTGAAATAGGTTACCTCATATTAGTTCATTATCGATGCCATGTCATTATCGATGTGTGATAGTAGTGTAACTCCTGCGCATTCAGTGAACATTGAGAAATCATATAGGTTGCTTTTTATTGTAGCCTTATGGCTTCAGTCGTTTAGAAACAGAAGATAAAAGGCAGAGTGAATAATTGGGAGTGAGTATTGTTTCTGTGCCCTGTAGTCTCCCAGGTGCATTTGCCTAATATATGAAGTTCAATTTTCAGTGAAATCAGTCTGACTTTCAGTAAATATTTTAATGGTAGGCTATCGATAATTATTTATTTGGACATCGGTCATGGGCTACTCTGCCATGTGAGCGACTGCTCCTTCCAACCTGGTCTCAGAGCATTTAGTATTATTCTGTATGAAAATCCGAGACACTCCATTTAGTATGATATGTTACGTTTCGTACAAGCTTGTATGAGAGAAAATATCTCTGCATGATCCTCGATATCACTGTGCAGACCGTGTCAATATGTTGTCAGTATTGTATAACATTGTATTTACCCTGATTTATCATTTTTCACATGCACAATATGATGTAGGCAACAATTCCCATGACATATTACACATACCGCGGCCACTTTACACGCATGGCACAGAACGATGAAGGAACGCTTTGAACTGTTTGTAAATGCAAATCAGAATCATGTCCGTCATTGCCTGCGGGTGGAGAGGTGAGAGAGGAAGAAATTGAAGAACGGTTGAAGAAATGCTACCAAAATGTAAGCAGATTTAAAACGCAATGTCGCTCAAGAGTGTAGGCTAATTGCCCTGTAGGCTATGGAGCTCATGGAGAAGTAACCCCTGAAGGCATGTTTCACTTTGAAATGGCATTTCTGAGTGCCTCAATATTTCTGCTCGCCACAGGAGTCACAGGGTGATGGTGATGCGATGGCAAGGATGCTCGCTCCTCTCAGCGAGTAGACAAAAATTGCTGCTTAAATAATCAGAGAGGTCATTTACACTTTACACAATCATCCAAGCATTAAATTAGTTGAAAGTCGAGAAATTCTATAAATGGTCCTCATTTATCCCTTAAAGAAGTTCTCCAACACCATTTAATTTAGACAGTACCATCAGAGTAAAATGGTTAGTTTTTTTATGCAGGCTTGCATTCAAGAACCAGTACCCAAGCTTTATAATGATTTTCCCATTCTATAGAGAAGATTATTGTCCCCAAAATACTTTTGTACAGTATTACAGTCATCTGTAAAATGAACTGCCCCTACCTTACCCTCCCCACCCAAACTCTCAACACACAATATGCAGATCTTCCTCCCTATGTTTTCAAAGTTCATTCTCTAGCATGAAGGCTACGAGGGTAGGGGGCAGAAGACAATCTTGTCTCACAGCTTGGCCCATAAACAAGGGTCACACAAATGCTTTTTCATGTGCTGACCTCTACATGGCCCCCCTGGAGCGAGTGGTGTAAGGTGCTGTAAGCGTGCACATTTAACGAAGCTGCATCATGTCTCTGTGGAGCTGACACATTCAACACAGTGGACACTCTAATTGCCCGGTGTTACTGTGTGGGCTAGGGCTTGTCTGGCACCATTACTGGGATGTGCCTGTAAAGACGATGGCCAGCTTAGCGGGGTAATAAGTTGGCCAATAACTGAACCTTATTAATGTGGCACAGCAAGGAGGCAGAAGGCTTAGGCGGGATCGTTCTGCACTAGTGGTGCGCAGGTCAGCTGTTCGTTCACCCGCACCCGCCCACAAATGCTAATAACCCATCTGCAACCGCCCTACTAGGCCTATTTTATCTGGTTGAAATACTATCAGCTTTTATGATGCTGATAAAGATAGCACCTCTACAGACGGTATCTCACTGCACATTCACATTCTCTCAAGATGTTGGAAGAAAGAAATAATATTTCTCCACTCTTGGTGGTGTATCATTTTGCTGCACGAAATGCTTAATTCTGCAGGGGTTCATGTTAAGGCTATGTGAGACGTTAACTTACAGTCAGTGTCCAGATGTCAGTTTCCATTTAACCCATCTGAACAGTAGGTTACTGTTCAGTAGGCCTATTTGAAGTCCCCTTCTTGTGACTGTCGAATTTGTATAGCGCTTCACAATCATCACACATCGTCTTTAGCACTGCAACAAATCTTTCCCAAACATGACTTTTCTGACCCTCCCTTCTCTTTATTTTCATCTCAACATTTTGCAGCTTTTCTGTATTTGAGTTAACCGCAGACATTGTTATTTTTGCCTCTGTGGTGCGTGTACAGTTAGGCTCTAAAGCTTAGGCTTGCGCACCAATACCAGACTGGTGCGTAAGAAAAACCTCAATGTAGCCTATAGATATACATTGTTTTTTCTTAATTTAACCCGCCTGCCAACCACCCGCTCTTCATCCACACAATATTTATTGACCCTAAACCCGGCCGCCCCATGGATATAACCGCGGGGACTGCGGGTTATGAGTCAACCGGCGCATCATTAATCTGCACAATCAGCCCATCTACAACACAGGCTTTACAGCAGAGATGTGATCAGATGATTACAGAGACGATTCAATGCGTGTGCTTGTGCATGTCGGTGTGTACTGGTGCAAGTTGTGTGGGTGTGCATTTGGGTGTGTCCGGCTCAGCTGGGCAGGCTCAGGTGCGTAGAAGTTACCGCTGCGGGGGGGGAGGAGTGCCACCCCATCTCACGCCCTTCTTCCCGGCTGGGACTAAAGTAAGGTTTACGTGGGGCAGGTGAGTGTGTTGCTCACTGATTAGGGTGGGAGGCCATTTCCCCTACTCAGCAGGACCATGTCGGAGACTTCTATTCACCAGGGGCTTGGGATAAGCCCCCTTCCAGACAGCCCACCAGAGACACACTAGACACTGTCTCGATGTCTGGGTTATTGTCATTGTACATCACATGCAAAGTCCGATTGGCAATTTTGTAACATTCTAGGAATTGGGATCAAATGGACACATGCAAGCTATAACCAGCACAATATGCTTTCTGCTCATCATGTCATTTTTCCCCTGTGGATTTCAGTCTGCTGATACTGAGAGCCCTAACTCCCCAGTGGACAACTCTCACAGCTCTCAAGCATCTCTTTAGCTGTCATATAGACCAGTTGAGGAAGCACTGAGATTATGTTTTAATCAGCCAGCAAATCACTCCTGTAGAGGACGTGTAGTTGCAGTAGAGAGAAAACAGCATGTGCAAAACTAGAGTTATTATCAGTATAGTATTGCAGTAACGTTAAAGTTTTCTGGCTAGTGTGAGCAAGCTGACTAGAAGGTAAGATGCTAACGTTAAACGGAGCCTGACCTCAGCAGTAACAAAAGACAACTAAGTTCTCATCATAACTTTGCTTTACAGAGAGTACTAGCGAGACAAACAGTGGTGAGGCTGAGGCAGGCTGCGATGCATGCAGGAATAGACAGAGGAGACAAAGAGAGAGAGGAAGCAAGCAGAGAAAGAGGATAGTACAGAGGTTCCCAAACTTGGTGTCGGAGCCCCATGTGGGGTCCCCTGAAATAATCTGTACTAATTTTATCAAACGAATCAAGAACTTAAAAAGAAAAATAAGATATGTTTCAATATGAATAACTCCCAGTGGCCTACCTTCCATATAGGCCGACATTAAAATGCAATCAAACTGCAAACCATACAGTTATAAAAATGTTAGATGTATTAGTTTATATCGGTGGTTGTTTGTCTTAACTCGATTGCCTACTGGAGTTTATGGTTTGCCCACTTCTTTTTACCACTACAACACTGGTTATTATCACACCCTAAATGTAGGCACAATGCTTATAAGAAACCGTGTGAAATGATTCCGGCTGAAATGTGTGTAGATACGATGTGCTACTGTTTGAGTCCCCCCATTCTGTTTGGAGTCTGGCAGGATGGTATCGATCTTACCAGCCCGTCTATATCCTAAAGCGGAGAATCTCATTTTGCTGTAATTTCTTTAATGAGAGCACCATCTGGTCCCATCTCCAGTGGAGTGGAGGCGAGAAGAGGATACCCCCCCCCCCCCACACATACCCTTCAATTCGCACCACACAGTCCAGTCGTGTCACTTCCTCTCAGCTCACTCTGTCCCACCTATAGCATTTCTCCTCTGGAACTCTGTAGATAGGATGCATTCCTTCACCGACCGACCCCAGGCTGCTCCAATTACACAGAGAGGCGTCGGGAACAGGTAAATGAAAGAGAGCGGGATTGATTGACGGGGAAAGGGAAATGGGTAGGAGTTAGTGTAGCTCTGAAAGGAGAAATCAAACAGAGAGGCACAAAAGAAGCGCACACCAAACAAAAAAGCTACCGCACCACTTAGACAAGTGGCAAACATGAAATCAATACCCTCTCTGCGGCTGGGATGGAACTGTCTCTTTGGGCTAATGCTCTGGGGAGAGATTTGCACCTGTGGAGAGGAGAGCGGATACATTTTTACTTAATTGTCCTCGTCAGCTGTAGTCGTGAGTCGTGACTCAATTGTGTCTGAGTTATGGTATGTTACTATGGGCTCTATCCAATCCGTATCGTGGAAGTTAAGCATTACAGCATAATTGAAACTTAAAGGAAATGTTAGCGGAGACTGCATTCATGGTAAACGCTGCATATATCGGCGCAATCGGAAAATACCTTTCCATCGCTTAAATCATACAGATTTGAGTAGAGCTCTAGATAAAAGGGACGTGGGATATTAATAATAATGCCATGTCTTCTCTTTCACACACTCCCCTGGTTCCTAGTCCATTTTTAGCACGTCTGTCCTACTTTCAGTTGGCACTTTGGACGCCTGTGACCATGCGTCCATTGCACGGCATGGTTGGGACAGATTCCGGGCAAGGAGATTATTTCAGGAACAATGTCTAGGGAGAGGAGGCCGCAGTGCAGGAGAGAATATATTACTGTACAGAGAAGGAGGGATACCCAGCTAACAACAAACGTTCCCACAGCTTTCTCTTAAGAGTCTCATTAGGTTATTACCTAATATTGTCTTAGGAATGTTCCAGTGATGTGCAAGGACTGTTTCCAAGAGACCTTTGACCTTATTATCAAACAGAATTTACCCAGAACTTGGTTGCCATGTTCTCCAAATATAATATATTCAGACATAATTCATTCTAGACACGTATCATGGGAATGTTGCAAAAGCACCGTATCCAGTTTTCTGCGGGATAGGAGAATATTCCATCAACATCCCACCAAACATACACAGAACACGGTTGCTATGTTCTCAGGACATAATATATTAATGTTCTAGACACGTTTCATGGGAACATTGCAAGAACATTTGTGTCCCAAAAATCTTCCTTACACATTATTACACATTAATGTTTCTTTGCCAATCAAGGCCCTGATTGGTGAATCACTTATCCATTCATAGCTCTTTGTCTGTTAGCAAGGTTAAGGATGCTCACACACACAGTTATTTTAACATACAATGTTTTCAACTTACTTATTTGGCATACAGTACCAATCAAATGTTTGAACACACCTACTCATTCCAGGGTTTTTCTATATTTGTATTATCTTCTATATTGTAGAATAATAGTGAGACATCAAAACTATGAAATAACACATGTGGAATCATGTAGTAACCCCAAAAGTATTAAACTAAATTTATTTTATATTAGAGATTCTTCAAATTAGCCACCCTTTGCCTTGATGAGAGCTTTGCACACTCTGGGGCTGAGGTCGGGTGATTTTTCTTAGATTTTCGCCTTTATGATAGCCTATTGGAAACGAGATAAGCCTACAGCATGAATATCGTTAGCATGAAACGAGGCTTAAAAATATATGCATGCTGGCATGCCTGCTCCCGCTCCCCCTCGAGGACGCCTGGCGGCCCATCATTAGGCACGTCTGTCACCATCGTTACGTGCATCAGCACTTCATGGGACCTACCTGGACTCTTTTACTTTATTGATTGCCTTCCCTATATCTGTCACTTCCTCAGTTTCGTCTGCATTAATGTTGTTTTGTTCCCCCTGTCCAGACGCTGTTCTTGTTTTGTTGTAGGTCCATTTATCCATTAAATCTTCACTCCCTGTACTTGCTTCTCACCTGGCGTCTGTCCTCACATATATACAGTATTTGATAAACTACCAACCAGTAAGAATTCCGGCTCTCACAGACCTGTTAGCTTTTCTTTAAGAAGCCCTCCTGTTCTCCACTCATTACCTGTATTAACTGCACCTGTTTGAACTCGTTACCTGTATAAAAGACCCCTGTCCACACACTCAATCAAACAGACTCCAACCTCTCCACAATGGCCAAGACCAGAGAGCTGTGTAAGGACATCAGGGATAAAATTGTAGACCTGCACAAGGCTGGGATGGGCTACAGGACAATAGGCAAGCAGCTTGGTGAGAAAGCAACAACTGTTGGTGCAATTATTAGAAAATGGAAGAAGTTCAAGATGACGGTCAATCACACTCGGTCTGGGGCTCCATGCAAGATCTCACCTTGTGGGGCATCAATGATCATGAGGAAGGTGAGGGATCAGCCCAGAACTACACGGCAGGACCTGGTCAATGACCTGAAGAGAGCTGGGACCACAATGTATCACGAGATCTTGGCCAACAACCTCCTTCCCTCAGTAAGAGCATTGAAGATGGGTCATGACTGGGTCTTCCAGCATGACAACGACCCGAAACACACAGCCAGGACAACTAAGGAGTGGCTCCGTAAGAAGCATCTCAAGGTCCTGGAGTGGCCTAGCCAGTCTCCAGACCTGAACTCAATAGAAAATCTTTGGAGGGAGCTGAAAGTCCGTATTGCCCAGCGACAGCCCCGAAACCTGAAGTATCTGGAGAAGGTCTGTATGGAGGAGTGGGCCAAAATCCCTGCTGCAGTGTGTGCAAACCTGGTCAAGAACTACAGGAAAAGTATGATCGCTGTAATTGCAAACAAAGGTTTCTGTACCAAATAGTAAGTTCTGCTTTTCTGATGTATCAAATACTTATGTCATGCAATAAAATGCAATGTGATTTTCTGGATTTTTGTTTTAGATTCCGTCTCTCACAGTTGAAGTGTACCTATGATAAAAATTACAGACCTCTACATGCTTTGTAAGTAGGAAAACCTGCAAAATCCGCAGTGTATCAAAATACTTGTTCTCCCCACTGTATATATAAAACATGCCTGGAGAGATATGCTTCTAAAAGTAATATACAGGTTATGTGAAAAAGTACTGTAAAAACTGTAATATTATTGCAATATTTGAAGAGAGTAAATCGTTAAATTAACACTGTAATACATTATTGTGCCTTCGGAAAGTATTCACACAACTTTACTTTTTACACATTTTATTGTGTTACAGGATAGAATTTAAATGGATCGAATTGTCATTTTTTTGTCAACGATCTAGACAAAATATTCTGTAATGTCAAAGTAGAAGAACAATGTGAACATTTAAAAAAATGTATGGAAAATAAAACAATAATATACAGTACATGACCAAAAGTATGTGGACACCTGCTTGTTGAACATCTCATTCTTAAACCATGGACATTAATATGGAGTTGGTCCCTCCTTTGCCGCTATAACAGCCTCCAATCTTGTGGGAAGGCTTTCCACTAGATGTTGGAACATTGCAGCAGGGACTTGCATCCATTCAGCCACAAGAGCATTAGTGAGGTCGGGCACTGATGTTGGGTGATGAGGCCTGGCTCGCAGTCGGTGTTCCAATTCATCCCAAAGGTGTGCGATTGCGTTGAGGTCAGGGCGGTCCCGTTCTGTGAGCTTGTGTGGCCTACCACTTCGCGGCTGAGCCGTTGTTGCTCCTAGACCTTACCATTTCACAATAACAGCACTTACAGTTGACCGGGGCAGCTCTAGCAGGGCAGAAATTTGACAAACTCTTTCATTTATGTTAGTATATTTATCTAAGCCATTAAACTTTGTAACTGTTTTAAAGTCACCATTGGCCTCATGGTGAAATCCCTGAGCGGTTTCCTTCCTCTCCGGCAACTGAGTTAGGAAGGGTGCCTATATCTTTGTAGTGACTGGGTGTATTGATACCCCATCCAAAGTGTAATTAATAACTCCACCATGCTCAATGTCTGCTTTTAAAAATATATATTTTTTTACTAATAGGTACAGTACCCTTCTTTGCAAACCATTGGAAAACCTCTTTGATCTCTGGTTGAATCTGTGCATAAAATTCACTGGTGGACTGAGGCACCGTACAGATAATTGTATCTCTGGGGTACAGAGATGAGGTAGTCATTTAAAAATCATGATAAACACCATTATTGCGTACAGAGGGAGTCCATGTAATTTATTATGTAATTGTTAAGCAAATATTTATTCCTGAACTTATTTATGCTTGCCATAACAAAAGGGTTGAATACTTGACTCAGACATTTCAGCTTTCCGTTTTTTTATTAATTGTGACCCGTTTCAAGAAGCGAGCCGTATGTTCCGTATGTCATGTCACTACATCACAGGAGATGCATTTGAACGTTTTTGTTTTTTTATTAAAATGCGTTTTTTGGGGGCAGAAATGCCTTCCAGCTATGCTAGCGGTCTTCAGCTAACCGGTCATCAGCTAACCTTTAGCTCGGAAAGCTCTCGCCAGTTCGAACAACGCGACTCTAACCAGAGCATAACGGACCTATTTATTTTTCATCCCCGGATTCCCACCGCAAACGGAACATTTTTTCAGCTGGATCTTCACAACTAGCTATTTAGCTAAACCGCAACCCCGGATGATTACTCCTGGCTAGCGTTTCCACCCACTTAGCTTGAAGCTAGCCCGGCCAGAGCACCTGTGCTACCACCGTAGCATACTCCTGGGCTACAATACTGTCTGCGCATTATGCCCTGAATATATTCTACCATGCCCAGAAACCTGTCCCTCTTATTCTCTGTCCCCAACGCTCTAGGCGACCAGTTTTGATAGCCTTTAGCCGCACCCTCATACTACTCCTTCTCTGTTCCGCGGGTGATGTGGAGGTAAACCC
This sequence comes from Oncorhynchus nerka, assembly GCF_034236695.1. Lineage (NCBI taxonomy): Eukaryota > Metazoa > Chordata > Actinopteri > Salmoniformes > Salmonidae > Oncorhynchus > Oncorhynchus nerka. Next base: position 16,663,846 of record NC_088414.1, on the reverse strand, counting down.
AGGCCCTGCATGTCCCCAGGCACCCTCATTTGTTGACTTCTGTGATCGAAAAAGCCTTGGTTTCATGCATGTCAACATCAGAAGCCTCCTCCCTAAGTTTGTTTTACTCACTGCTTTAGCACACTCTGCTAACCCTGATGTCCTTGCCATGTCTGAATCCTGGCTCAGGAAGGCCACCAAAAATTCAGAGATTTCCATACCCAACTATAACATCTTCCATCAAGATAGAACTGCCAAAGGAGGAGGAGTTGCAGTCTACTGCAGAGATAGCCTGCAAAGTAATGTCATACTTTCCAGGTCCATACCCAAACAGTTCGAACTACTAATTTTGAAAATTACTCTCTCCAGAAATAAGTCTCTCACTGTTGCCGCCTGCTACCAACCCCCCTCAGCTCCCAGCTGTGCCCTGGACACCATTTGTGAATTGATCGCCCCCCATCTAGCTTCAGAGTTTGTTCTGTTAGGTGATCTAAACTGGGATATGCTTAACACCCCGGCAGTCCTACAATCTAAGCTAGATGCCCTCAATCTCACACAAATCATCAAGGAACCCACCAGGTACAACCCTAACTCTGTAAACAAGGGCACCCTCATAGACGTCATCCTGACCAACTGGCCCTCCAAATACACCTCCGCTGTCTTCAACCAGGATCTCAGCGATCACTGCCTCATTGCCTGTATCCGCTACGGAGCCGCAGTCAAACGACCACCCCTCATCACTGTCAAACGCTCCCTAAAACACTTCTGTGAGCAGGCCTTTCTAATCGACCTGGCCCGGGTATCCTGGAAGGACATTGACCTCATCCCATCAGTTGAGGATGCCTGGTCATTCTTTAAAAGTAACTTCCTCACCATTTTAGATAAGCATGCTCCGTTCAAAAAATGCAGAACTAAGAACAGATACAGCCCTTGGTTCACTCCAGACCTGACTGCCCTCGACCAGCACAAAAACATCCTGTGGCGGACTGCAATAGTATCGAATAGTCCCCTGCAACTGTTCAGGGAAGTCAGGAACCAATACACGCAAAGCTAAGGCCAGCTTCTTCAGGCAGAAGTTTGCATCCTGTAGCTCCAACTCCAAAAAGTTCTGGGACACTGTGAAGTCCATGGAGAACAAGAGCACCTCCTCCCAGCTGCCCACTGCACTGAGGCTAGGTAACACGGTCACCACCGATAAATCCATGATTATCGAAAACTTCAATAAGCATTTCTCAACGGCTGGCCATGCCTTCCGCCTGGCTACTCCAACCTCGGCCAACAGCTCCGCCCCCCCCGCAGCTCCTCGCCCAAGCCTCTCCAGGTTCTCCTTTACCCAAATCCAGATAGCAGATGTTCTGAAAGAGCTGCAAAACCTGGACCCGTACAAATCAGCTGGGCTTGACAATCTGGACCCTCTATTTCTGAAACTATCCGCCGCCATTGTCGCAACCCCTATTACCAGCCTGTTCAACCTCTCTTTCATATCGTCTGAGATCCCCAAGGATTGGAAAGCTGCCGCAGTCATCCCCCTCTTCAAAGGGGAGACACCCTGGACCCAAACTGTTACAGACCTATATCCATCCTGCCCTGCCTATCTAAGGTCTTCGAAAGCCAAGTCAACAAACAGGTCACTGACCATCTCTAATCCCACCGTACCTTCTCCGCTGTGCAATCTGGTTACCGAGCCGGTCATGGGTGCACCTCAGCCACACTGAAGGTACTAAACGATATCATAACCGCCATCGATAAAAGACAGTACTGTGCAGCCGTCTTCATCGACCTTGCCAAGGCTTTCGACTCTGTCAATCACCATATTCTTATCGGCAGACTCAGTAGCCTCGGTTTTTCGGATGACTGCCTTGCCTGGTTCACCAATTACTTTGCAGACAGAGTTCAGTGTGTCAAATCGGAGGGCATGCTGTCCGGTTCTCTGGCAGTCTCCATGGGGGTGCCACAGGGTTCAATTCTCGGGCCGACTCTTTCTCTGTATATATCAATGATGTTGCTCTTGCTGCGGGCGATTCCCTGATCCACCTCTACGCAGACGACACCATTCTATATACTTTCGGCCCGTCATTGGACACTGTGCTATCTAACCTCCAAACGAGCTTCAATGCCATACAACACTCCTTCCGTGGCCTCCAACTGCTCTTAAACGCTAGTAAAACCAAATGCATGCTTTTCAACCGATCGCTGCCTGCACCCGCATGCCCGACTAGCATCACCACCCTGGATGGTTCCGACCTTGAATATGTGGACATCTATAAGTACCTAGGTGTCTGGCTAGACTGTAAACTCTCCTTCCAGACTCATATCAAACATCTCCAATCTAAAATCAAATCTAGAGTTGGCTTTCTATTCCGCAACAAAGCCTCCTTCACTCACGCCGCCAAGCTTACCCTAGTAAAACTGACTATCCTACCGATCCTCGACTTCGGCGATGTCATCTACAAAATGGCTTCCAACACTCTACTCAGCAAACTGGATGCAGTTTATCACAGTGCCATCCGTTTTGTCACTAAAGCACCTTATACCACCCACCACTGCGACTTGTATGCTCTAGTCGGCTGGCCCTCTCTACATATTCGTCGCCAGATCCACTGGCTCCAGGTCATCTACAAGTCCATGCTAGGTAAAGCTCCGCCTTATTTCAGTTCACTGGTCACGATGGCAACACCCATCCGTAGCACGCGCTCCAGCAGGTGTATCTCACTGATCATCCCTAAAGCCAACACCTCATTTGGCCGCCTTTCGTTCCAGTACTCTGCTGCCTGTGACTGGAACGAATTGCAAAAATCGCTGAAGTTGGAGACTTTTATCTCCGTCACCAACTTCAAACATCAGCTATCTGAGCAGCTAACCGATCGCTGCAGCTGTACATAGTCTATTGGTAAATAGCCCACCCATTTTCACCTACCTCATCCCCATACTGTTTTATTTATTTACTTTTCTGCTCTTTTGCACACCAATATCTCTACCTGTACATGACCATCTGATCATTTATCACTCCAGTGTTAATCTGCAAAATTGTAATTATTCGCCTACCTCCTCATGCCTTTTGCACACATTGTATATAGACTCCCCTTTTTTTCTACTGTGTTATTGACTTGTTAATTGTTTACTCCATGTGTAACTCTGTGTTGTCTGTTCACACTGCTATGCTTTATCTTGGCCAGGTCGCAGTTGCAAATGAGAACATGTTCTCAACTAGCCTACCTGGTTAAATAAAGGTGATTTTTTTTTTTTTTTAAACACCAGTACAGAGCTTGCTCAGGAATGGCAGCAGGCAGGTGTGAGTGCATCTACACGCACAGTGAGGTGAACACTTTTGGAGGATGGCCTGGTGTCAAGAAGGGCAGCAAGGAAGCCACTTCTCTCCAGGGAAAACATCATGGACAGACTGATATTCTGCAAAAGGTACAGGGTTTGGACTGCTGATGACTGGAGTAAAGTCATTTTCTCTGATGAATCCCCTTTCCGATTGTTTGGGGCATCTGGAAATAAGCTTGTCCAGAGAAGACAAGGTGAGCACTACCATCAGTCCTGCGTTACGCCAACAGGAAAGCATTCTGAGGCCATTCATGTGTGGGGTTGCTTCTCAGT